>NW_027070143.1:215717-359137 GCF_002906115.3 Quercus suber
AGGAGAAGAAAACAACGGGGTAGGGAATGTGGAGCCCACCCCAAAGAAGAAAAGGGATGAACATTTTAAGAACCATTAGAATAGGAAACAGAACTATGAATAGCCTTGGGTAAAACTTGAACTGAATTTATGTACAAGGAGTTGATCCTCAGACTTGCCCAAGGAGGACTTTATTCTTAATTATTGATTAAATCACCTTAATCTGTTAATCTGGGCTCTTTGGCCTTAAGCTTAGGCTTAGTGTAGTATTGCACTTGGACTTGTTTCTCACTCTCTCAACAAATTCTATTGTTTGGGCTTGATTTGAATGATAAGGTACTATTGATCTAAGTGGGCTTGGACCTGTATTTTTTGAGCACTTACAGTCACCCTTTGAATTGCTCAAAAAAAAAATTTTCAATGGAGGCATCCATGGTTTAAATCTCCCTTCTCTCAACTAATAATAATAATAATAATAATAATAATAATAAAATTCCTTATCTAAATTCATGGTGAAATTCACTAAAGTGTTTTCCCGTTCTACCATGGGCCTTGTAATGTAACTAATATCTCATGTTGTTTTCAGCAGATATAACTAGGGTTCAAATTTCTCCTCTCCAATTGAAAAAAAAAACGTCCATCTTCTTTTAACTTGAGACCTTACTTCCTAGCAAGCCTTTTTTTTGGCTAAATCCCAACAAACCTTATTTATTAAACATACTTTACAAAGAAACTATATGTTTTTTTTGTGGGTGTGTGCATGCGCAAATTCGTAATTAAGCAACATTTACACACCTGTTGGCATATGTATCTGCCATCATAGTCCATATGAGGCTGTTAAGCTAAGTATTCAACCAATCAGTGCCGCTAATTAATGTCTTCATTCTGCGAAATATTAGATGATCACTAACCATGTAATCAAGATCAAAAAATGATCATAGTAAATTAAAATTGAGCACAAACATATAAGACAACAGTCACGACTTTAATTAAGATGCGACCAACAGTCCAGATCGTATTAGATCTTGAAATACATGAAAAGTCTCCAAATGCCATTACGTTACACTAACTAATGACCAAAATAATCTTCATATTGGTCACCCCTGTTTTCAATGTCTCTACTGATTCTATTAATTCAATGATCATTCACTTTTTGTGTAACACGTTGATTTTCACTTACTCTCCAAGCTACCAATTCCCAACAAAGCTCAGAAACAACTGAAATAAAAAGGCTACAGTATACATCCCAAGGTATTGATGTCTAGATATTTTGTGCACATTTTACTACCAGTTCTGGTCTTTACAATGAGTGTAGCATCACTTGAACTCCATGTTGTGGGCGAATGGTAAGAAGCTGAAATTGTGAGTGGACATAGGCTGGGGAAAGGGGAAGGCATAGCATTGTAGAATCATGGAAAGAGCAATCTTTACTTCAGTTGTCACAAAGTTCAACCCCACACAAGTTCCAGGCCCTATTCCAAAGGGAAAAAAAGTAGCTATGTTGTTGTTAGTAGCCTTGGCAATACCTTCTAAGAATCTCTCTGGTTTGAAAAGATGCACGTCTTCTCCCCATATTTTAGGGTCATGGTGAGGTGCAAGAGTTGTGATGTACAATAATAAATTAGCTGGAAGAGTGAGCTTCCCCAATCTAACTTCCCTTTCAACTTTTCTTGTAATTGTAATTACAAGTGTATATAAAAAGATGCAAATTGTTCAAAAGCCCCAAAACATACAGGGCACCAAAAGATTGTTCATCCAAAAGCCCCAAAACAAACTGGGCATTCAAAAAAAAAATGCAGAGAAAGGACAGCAAGGTCAAGCTGGAGGAGCATCATCACCACCCTTATCCACCTCAGGGGGATCCTCGCCAGTGGTCACAGAAGCCTAAGCAGCCTAGGCCGCCTCGATTTCTTTATCCATAGCTTCAATGTCTAGATCTTCTAGATGAACGCCCAGATTGTGCTTCACCAGGTACCTCTTCAACAATTCAAAACCTTTGAAATACCACTGGAATAGAATGGTGTTCTACTCATCGGTCGTCTGGAAGGCAAGGACGGCTTTAGCCACCATGGCTTTCATCCTTTGGCCAGCTAATGCGAGAAGTTCGTCCTTCTGTTTTACCAATAACTTCTCGACATCAAGCTGCTCAATCAAAGCCTTGACTTGCTCTTTGGAGGTATTGTGGGCATCCATGACAGCAATCAAGTCCTTTTGTAGTCCCGAAGCCTCGGCCTCCAATGCGTCCACTTTTGAAGTGGCCACAACGGCCTTCTCCTTATTCGCCAAATATTGAGAAGTGAGGTGCATCGCTTCTCCCAACACCTAACAATAAAAAGTTCCGTCAAAAGTTGAGTCAACAAAGGCATCCAATCACTTAAAAAAAATTATTAAAAAAAAAAAAATGTCCTTCATCCAAGGTAGGGGTGGATGAACCCCTCTCAGCCGTCTCCTTCCCCTTCTACTTCTCTTTATCAGTTATCCTTAACGTTTTCTAGCCAATGCTAGAAAGGGGCTCATTTTTCTTCCCTTTGATTTTTTCGTACATATCCTTGTTAAACTTGATCATCATCTCTACATCAAAAAAAAGGAAGAAAATTAAAGAGTTAAAATGAGAAAAACGAAAAGGACGGTCAGGAATATCAAGGCAACTCACGTTTACTCTCTTCCCAGTCAATTGTTTGAAGAACGTAAAGTGAAGGCTTCGGTCCTAAACAATGACAAGCCAATGTACGTGGGTCGACCAGCTCGTTAAAATCGTCGATCATGCTTGTGTCCTTAATCGTTTCCCGAACTCTCTCTTCATACCGGCTCTCAAGTTCAGGATGCTCCTTCATTACAAAAAAAAAAAAGAAAAAAAAAAAAAAGGATGATCAACACATCCAAAATACTAAAAAGGAGAAGCATAAAAGGAAAACGCACCAAGATGAGGGGTCTCCCATCGGCGCAGCAACCTAGGGACATTCCCCCAAAAGTCATCGGACAAAGTCTCCCAACCATCGCCTGGCACGAAAAAATATCTAGAATTCCAGTAACAAAAGGACGAAGGAAGGTCGACGACGAGATGAGATTTCCTATCCCAAGGTACAAGTTCGTAATACCCAAATTCCCTGGACTCTTTTAAGCGATAGAGATGGATGAACTCGTTAAGAGTAATCATGTCCCCATCCGCTATGGTCGTCCAAATCACCATACAGCTTATGACGATCCTCCAAAAGTCCGGCATAAACTGCCCTAGGACAATATTCAGGTGATTTAGGAGCTCCATAATGAATGGATGAACGAGAAACCTTAGGCCGCACAAGAACGCAGTCTCATAAAAGCAGACCTCGCCATGGGCAAAGGCACAAGCCTTTTCAAATTTCCTAGGAAGACGAGCCCTAGTCTCATCAGGGAACTGGAACCTATCCCTAAACTTGTTAAAGATGTCTACCTTCAAGGCACACTTTTCCTTGAGGGCATAAAAAGAATGAGGTGTGGCAGAAGTAGAAGGAAGAACAAACGAAGGGGCAAAGGAAGGCACGGAGGTAGCTGTGTCTGCAACAGCCCCTTCCGCAACCACACCAGAAGACGAACCCCTCTCCCGGCCACCTGATTTCACCTTAGATCCCATATTTTCCCTCCTAAGGACCCCACAAACAAATTTGAACCAAGACAAAGACTGTTGCAACAGCGGATACAGGTCACCCAACGCTAAATTAAGGCCACTATCACCTATAACAAAATCCCCAATTTGTGGCTACCGGTCACTAGAAGAATCTAACAACCCCCTAAGCGAGTAAAAAGAATGGCAATGGAGGGAGAAGTGTGCCTAAGTTCAGTGTAACCCTCCACTAAGGAAAATTACACAACTCCAAAAAAAGAAAATAGTAGTACGAAAGAGAAGAATACAATAAAGCCGAAAAGGAAAAAAGCATAAAAAAGGGGATGTACCTGGAAATAAGGAAGAAAACTAGAAAGGCAAGGAGCAAAATACGCAGCGACAACGATGAGCTTAGAGAAATCGAACACAGAGAGAAAGTGAAGAGAAAGGCTAAGAGTCAAAGAAATCGAATGCAAAAGGAAAGTAAAGAGATGAGAAAAGAAAAGCAAAGAGTTAAAAAGGTTTGCTTGAAAAATGTGAGAAAACTAAAAAGGCACTCATTGCTCACCGATCAAAAAAATGACACGTGGCCATGATGTGTGCCATGCTGCCATAAGACAATTAATGGGGGGAACAGAACCCCAAGCGTCAAAAAAAAAATCCTCATATTCCTAAGACCGTCCAAGTCAAGGACGACCTTGGAATAGGGGGGCAGTTTATAGTCCCAAACATATACTCGTACACCTAGTAAGGACGATGGACAAGGATGACCTCGAGGTTAGCCCAGCCCTGGGGAAACTACCTGGCAAAGACTAGACCATTGTCTCTCAATCACGACAAAATGTTACAAGGACAGTAATTAACTTCCGTACCGTTGGAAATATATTTATCCCTTTAACACCCCACATAGGCGTTACAGATTTGGCAATGATATCTCCATTAAGGCAAAACCAACGACTAGAAGGAAAGAGAAAGCACCTATATATATCCATTCACAAGACCCGACAAGGAGGTGCAAAAAATTTTCTAGCACAAACATTACTATCTGAATACTTCTTTCTACTCCCAGCTATTCTAACTTTATCTTTGGAGGCTCTGTGGCAAGTACCACACCGGTAACCACACTCTCTTTTTCACCATTCATTTTGTCTCAGGATCAGGGTTAACTGTGGACTACTCCACTCTAGACGAACATCTCTACGGATGATCTGAGTACCATCAGATACTTTAGAGAAACCAACAAGTTCATCCCAAAAAAAAAAAAAAACCAACAACGTAAATATATTTTAGTGTGTACCATTGTAGTTATATAATATAATATAATATATATTTATATTTATATCCCTCTATGTGACTGTGGGTGGATTACTACTGGAGTGACAAGTTAAAAACAAGTTCAATCAATTTACTTGACATTAATAATAATGATAATAATATATATATCAATACATGTGCCTGATACCTTGGTAATGAAAGAAGAAGAAAGTACAGGGGCAAACAAAAAGTTAAGAGCATAGGCCACATGGTTGGTGGAAATGAATTGATACTAAAGACAGGTTTGAAAAATATTCAACACTTTTGAGTGTTTCATAGTTCCACCTAACCATCTGACATCATTGACTAAATATTAAATAAGAAAATTTGAAAGACATAGCTAAAAGCACACAGTTGTAGTGCATTAGCAGTGAAGAAGCCAAAGACGCAGGAAAAAAAAGAAGAAGAAGGAGAATAAAGAAGTTGTAGTGGCAACTAAAATGGAGAGGAATGGGATCTAAATTAGAAAAGGGTATAGAAGGGAAAAAAATGAAAGATTTGGAGCACAGATTTCAATCATTAGGCACCAAGTCAGTGAGTCACAGACCCATTTTTCTCATCTTCTTCTTCATTTTCTTTTTCTTTTTCCTTCTTGTTTGTACCGGTCTGAAACATCTTTATTGGCCAAAACAACCAAATTTCGCTGGTACAGCCGGTATTTTTTTCGGTACGAAACAAGGGGTGTACTTGTACCAGTGCACTAGCCGATACGGTACAGAATTGACTTCCTTAAATTGGATTCAATTTTTTCTTATTAATGTCAATCAATAAATTAGTAAAATAGCAACAAAAGAAAAAAATATACCTAATTCATAGACATGCATTAACTTGATAAAGAAAAATGGTTATGTTAACAGATGCTCTTAAGACAATTGTTAATAAACTATAATAGAAAATTTTTGATACCATTTTTATGGGAAATATAAAAGACTGTCAACAACATTTATTATTTTATCATTTCCCCAATAAAATGTTTCTAAATATAACTTCTAAACCAGCATTGGTTAACATTTATTACCATAAGAGGTGGAGGTGGAGATCTTTCTAAGATATGGAAGTTTCAAACTAATAATAAAAACATGACAACTTTTAAAGGAAAGTTTTAGTAATACAATAACTAATTTGTTTTTTTCTATTAATAGCTCATTAAAGTGGTGGTTGTTTCAATGTTTCTATAGACCTTTCACACGGTTTAGGAAAAAGGAAAAAAAAGACCCAACCCAGTATCCAGTAACCCGACTCAACTTTAGACCCGCATATTTATGGTAGGGTCGGGTTTCTCTTTGTTGAACCCAATTAATACGGGGTTGGGTCCAGGTGGCAGTGAAATCAACCTGAACCAACCCAAGCTCAGTCCTAAATTCTTAACTAAGTAATTATCATTATTATGTTGCTATGATTTAATTCGTAGTGATTATTATTGTGTTTGTGTTGTTTCTTAAACTGTTAATTTTGAAATAAGCAACAATTAATCCACTACTTATCTCCACTAGAGTCAATCTAGATTTTTCAAAATCAAGAGCAAGATAAGATCACAGTGAACTAGAATTAAGCACACATCAGTCATTAATTTATTTAAAACGTAACCAAAGATGAACTTTGTAGTCAACAGTGACTTCAATGTCCCTGCAGAATTTACAAATTCAATTTACAAACCTCCCAAACATATAAACAACTTTCAGGTATTATTCCAAGTTACTAAATCCCAAGCTCACAGCCGATTATGGAATTCAAAGTGAGTGTAGAATTACTTGAACTCCATTTAGTGGGCGAAGGGTAAAAAGCTGAAATGGCAAATGGACATAGGTTGGGGATAAGGTGAAGGCATAGCGTTGTAAAATCATGGAGAGAACAACCTTTGCTTCAGTGGGGGTAAAGTTTGAACCGACACAAATTCGAGGTCCCATTCCAAAGGGTATAAAAGCAGCTACGTTGTTGTTAGTAGCCTTGGCTACACCGTCTGAGAATCTCTCTGGCTTGAAAAGATTTACGTCCTCTCCCCATATGTCGGGGTCATGGTGAACAGCAAAGTTGGAGACGTTCACCAGTAGATTAGCTGGAAGAGTGAGCTTCCCCAGTGTAGCTTTCCTTTCAACTTTTCTTAGTATTGAAATTGCGGGAGGATATAACCTTAGAGCCTCATTGATGATCATGCTCATCTGCATGGAAAAGAATAACATTAAAAAATAAGAATAAAAATAAAGAATCTAACTGCCTCTCTCCTCCAGTCGTCTTCTCTTCTTTCTTTCTCTCACTTTTGATACGTATCGTTTATTTAACTGTGTTACATCAATTTTGAATATAGGACTAATTTGTTAGCCTTTAGGGCTTGTTTGAATTGAAGGGGGGAGGGGGAGTAGTATAGAATTGGTACTTTTGAAAATGAAGGTTTAGTTTGAACAACTCTTAAACTATAAGGTTTCAAGTAAAATTTGCCCAAAATATTTAATGTGTTGGAGTGTAAGGAAAAGTTTTTGTCGTGTAAATGTGTAATAAATACCGATTCTTCCAAATCTTAAACTATTAGGAAATAATAGAATTTAATCATTTAACTATAATTCTATTATCTCTTTCACGTGTAAACTTAAACTTTCCTTTAATCAGTAAAGTTCAACATGTGGGATTTTAACATGTTAAATGGGAGGTATGGTGGAGTTATAGATTGAAATCAAGATCTTTTGCTTTAATATAATAATAAAAGTTTTAACTATTAGGAAATTATGAATTTAATCATTTAACTACATCATATTTGTGGTTTCTCTAGGATTTGATTTAATCATAATTCTAACGTTGCATGGTGGATATAATTGCTACTAATAGACCCATCACTTTTTCTTTACCAATTGGTCACTTCAATAGTTGTGAAATTTTTTCTAAAAAAATTGTCCGTAGAATTATCATTGATATATACACAAGAAATTGATTAGTGTTTGAGAATTGAGACGTCCTTACGGTATTGAGTTTTGTGATTCCATCTGGAGTTGGATTTTGACGGCCAAATAAACTGAGCACCTCCTGTCTTGCTTTCTCTTGCCAATCGGTGTGGATTGATAGAAGAAATACACTCCACGTAAGCAAATTATTAGTGGTTTCTTGCCCAGCAAAGTAAAATGTCTTGCACTCATCCACCAAATCTTTTATTGAAATCCTTTGGCTAACATTGGCATCATGATGAGCCGTTAGAAGTAACTGAAGAAAATGACCCCCAGTACCGCTACCAAACTCTGTATTCTTAATTATCTCTAATACACGGTTGTATATTCCTTTTTCAAGCTCATCTGCTTCAATATCATCCTTGGTTTTATAAAATTTGCTGTGAAAATAAAAACAGAAAAATGCTTAATGTTTAACTACAAGGACTTTATCAGTAAAAAAAAAACAAAAAAACAAAAAAACAAAAAACTAGGACTTCATCTGATGCTAGGAAACCTGAGTTTATAAGGACTTTTACCTGATGACAGGAATCCTGAGTTGATAAGTATTTCTGGCTGTTATCATTGTCAATTTCGTCAACATCTCAAAAATGTTCCTCCCTTCTAAGTAACTACTTCCAAAAGCTGTTCTGGAAATCACTTCTGATGTCAATAGCGTAAATTCTTCAAATACCTCCATCTCTTTACCTTCATAAATTTTCCACCTATCTAGCATCACCTCCGCACTAGTGATCATTGCTGGAACCAGATTCTACATACAAAAGCGAATCCCTTGTAACAACTCAGACTAATTTATAAATAAGTTTATTTGTTATTGAATTTCAATCCGCTTAAATATTAATCATTAGCAATAGTATTGAATTTAAGATATTACTTTGAGGCTCTCTGCATGGAAGGCATTGTTGGCTAGTTTCCGCATCTTTGTCCATTTTTCACCGGTAGAAAACACAAGTCCATCTCCTAAGAGCTTCTCTATATAGCCTCCAGGCTTTTCTTTAACATAAGTATTGTCTCTATTGTTCAGTATCTCTTTGATAAGCTCTGGTTCAGTAACGATCAATTCAGGATGAGAGCCATTCCAAAGAAGAAAATTCTTTCCTGCACCAAAGAGAATGGGAGAAAATGAAAAATGCTTAAATTTAGCATAACAACGAAGGAATTTTTTTTTTTTTTCTTTTTACCATATTTTTTTATCCATGCGTGAATATGAGGCTGAGCTTTGTACAATATGTCATGTGATAAATCCATTGGCTTGACCATGGCTTCTTTTTTCATGTTGGAAACATCTTTGTTGTTTCCATAGAAGAACTTGTAGGGAGGACCACTGATTCCCTGTGAATGCATTTGATGTTGTATGCGAATAGGAGTCCACCACAGTTTGTTAAGTTGCCGGATGAGAGCTAAGACAAAGTACAGACACAGAGAGCATGAAAGACAGATTGCAAGGATTCCAATAGCAGCCATTTTTTTTTTTCCTTTTCGAAGGAAACTTTTTGGAACTCTCAGAATCAGTAAGGTAGGTTTCAATCTCGATGTGATGTAATGGTGAGAGAGAAACGACAGTGACGGAATTGAGGGAGAGATATCCGAGTGATATGTGGCAGATATAGATGATATATATAGAAGTGAATAATGAACAGACATTTAATGTCTAAACCGGGAAAAAGGATCTATAGAAAGAAACAGAAGAAAATTGAATAGGCAACTCTTCTAGATAAAACAACTCTATTACGTTTCCCTTATTTAGCACAACGTGTAATAGAATTGTTTAAATAAGGCTCCTGATAGATTCAATTTGCCTTATTTAGCATTTCACCACTAAATTCCAAGAAAATTAATACATATTCCAACCGTGTATTAGAGATAATCAAGAATTTCACCACTAAATACCAAGAATTCTTTATTTAGCAGATGAGCTTGAAAAAGGAATAAGGGACATGTGTATTCTTTATTTAGGAATACGGGACATTCCTTTCCCTCATACCTAATAGAATTCTTTATTTAGCATTTCACCCCTAAATACCAAGAAAATACATATTCTAAATGCTTTGCATTGATCTACGTTCTACTAATAGATGTTGTAAAAAAATTTAATTATTTTATAGTACTTTTCTCTCTCCTCTCTCTCTCTCTTTCTCTCTCTCTCATTTGCCTCTCTTTCTCACTCTTAGGCTCCGCTTGGGTGGAGAGAATGGAATGGAATGAAAAGAATCATTTTAGAATATTCTTCCCTTCTCTTATTTGGGAGTTTTAATGGAGGAAATGGAAAGTTCATTCCCTTGTTTGAGAGTTTAAGTAGAAGGGAATAGAATGAGTAGGAGAGAACATTCATTTTTCTCTATTCCCGTAAAACTTCAAATTTTCATTCCCCCCAAAATTGGGAGAAATGGAAGATAATGGAATTAGATTTAATGATTTTTTTACTAAAACTCTCAAAATACCCACGTATATTCAATTCTTTATTTTAAAATAAGGGTCTAATAGTAATATTGTCATAAAATGATTACATTCCATTCCCTCCATGTTGGTTCCAAATAAGATTACTTACATTTCATCCATTTTCATTCTTTTCCATTCCTTTATTTTAAAACATCCAATCAAGGTTACTTAATTCCATTCCATTCCATTCTTTTTCATTCATTTCCCTTACTTAAATACATTTCATTCATTTCCCTTTCTATTCCCTTATTATTATTCAATTCAATGTAATTCCCTTCCCTTATGAACTCCCAAGTGGAGCCTTAGGCTTTGTTTGGTTGGAGGAGTGGAAAAGTGGGAGGATGGAAAATTCGGAGAATAGAAAAGTTTTGGTTTTCCCTCATGTGTATTTACTGGAGGGGTGGAAAAGTGGGAGGGTGAAAAATTCTTTTGTTTGGTTGAAGAGAAAAGTGAAAGGATGGAAAATGTAGTTTATATGAATTAACTATTATGTGAAGAGAGGGGAAAGTGAAGGGTAGGTGAGTGCAATAAAGGAATTCTATTCTACTATACTCTACTCTACTCCCCCTTAATCTAAATGGAACATTAAGGTCCGTTTGATTGGGGAGATGGAAAAGTGAAAGGATAGAAAATAGCGGGAGAATGAAAACAATTTAATTTTCTCTCTCATATGTGTTTGATTGTAGGAATAGAAAAGTAGAGAAATGAAATACTTTTTTCTTTGGTTAAGAAGAAAAATAAGCGGATGGAAAGTGTAGTTTGTATAAATTTACCATCATGTCTCTATTAAATAAAACAAAAGGTAACATATCATATTTTTATCATAAAACTTTGTATGACTTCATTTTTTTTTTTTTTTTAATTCGAGAACCCAAAACTTCTTTCCCAACAAAAAGAAAAGAAAAACACACACGGCATAACAAATGAAACATCATAAAATGACCAAGAAGCAAATAAGAAAATGTTTTAAAAAATGAGCAAAATGACCAAAAAAAAAAAAAAAAAAGAGAAGAAGAAAGAAATAAGCAAACTTGCTGAGCCATAATAATGATCATTGTTGGGGGCAATTTTGTCCAAAACACCCAAGAACTTTTTCTCATTGTTTTCCCTTGTGTTTTCTCCCTAATTTTGGGAGATTGAATTTTGGTGGACCCGAAGAAAAAACAACCAGACCCCACTAGTTTTCTCTCCCCCCCCCCCCTCTAACCAAACACCTTTCTCATCCATTTTCTCTNTGTCTTTATCTGACAATAAAGAGCAAAAATCATAGAAGCAGACTTTATAGGTTGAAACTATATATATATATATATATATATATTGTATGTTTTTAGACCCCTTAACACAAGTTGTTTAACCTAGTCATTTAGCCAAGTGATTACTTAGATAAATTATTCAGTTCTAAGTTAACAAAATAATATCATATCATGCAAATAATGCAGACATATAAAGAACACCACAATATGATGACCCAGGAAAACCTAACTGGTAAAAAACCTAAGGAGGATTTAACCTAGCTATTTTCAAGGTAAAAAACAAATCTACTATGAAAGAACTGAAGTTTTTACAATAGAACTTAGACCACTAACATCCTATTGCTACTTCAAGTAAAAAACTTATTACCACGACCACGTGACAGCTCCGAGTCCACAGACTACTTCTTTCTTTAATTTGCAGCAACCACTAGTTCTCCTACTTGTGACTTTGAGACTCCACTCAAAGGTTTCAGATCTTCTTTAAAGTTCTTTATGCAGAAACTGAAGAGATCATCAAGTTCTTGACACAAATCTTGATCTTGACAACTTTATATGTGTGTATGAAGGTAAATACTTCTCAGATCTCACAGAAGATTCAACACACAACACATTAAAAGACTCCTAAAATGTAGTTAAGGTTTTTCCTTTTATACTTGAAGTAAAACATTTAACCCTATATGTCATACGGGCTTGGGCTAAATTGGAATTTTTGTAGAAAATTAAATCTACACGAGTTTCAATCGATCGAATCTAATTTTCAATCGATCGAGCCTTGCAGATTTTGTTCAATAAATCTTGCAATCACTCGATTCCAATTTTACATTAAATCACACTTTGAGCAAGCCTAAACCTAGACTCTATGTTTTGATCGTGGTATGCCAACATAATACATATTGAAGTTCTAATACATTAGTTCTTAAAGTCTTAGAACCTAACACACACACACACACACACACACACACACACATATATAAGAATCAATGCACTACTATCTCTTTATCTGTAAAAATTCATTAGCAAATTATGGGAAAAAAGTAATACACACACAAACAAACCATAATAGACCTCAAGTTCTTTATGTATAAATTATTTCCTTCAAAAAAATATGAGTATAAACAATAAAATTTAAGGATAAGTACATAATTTTAGTAATATCCCCAACACCAATCTATAATTTTAGGCTTTTAAAAAAAAATGAGATGGGGCATTTTGATCAAAGGGTAGAATCATTAAAGGCCTGTTTGGTAATGTTGTTTGAACAACAGTTTTCGTTGTTTAAATAACACAATATATATTTTCACAACACTTTTTCATCTACACATATTTTTATGCTATTTAAACAATGTTACTAGAACAATATTATCAAATAGGCCCTAAAAAATTGGTAACCTTAGGCCTAGGCCTTGAGCTACCACTGTCTATTACTTGTACAGGGGTTTTGTAAGTTAGCATCTATCACAATGCTCTTTATTGTGGATTTGGTCAATTGGGCTTGATCCTAGAGTAATTTTCTCAATTCACTCCATGAACAAATTCTTTTTTTTCTTTTTCTTTTTTCTTTTTTTTGGGAAAATGCAACAAAACTTTCATTCATTGAAACTGAAGAGAATCAACATACAAAGCCTCCAAGGCAGGTGGTGGAGAGTCCTCTAACCAAAATATATCTTCAACTATAGTTTTTACAAACCGTGCTAATGAGTGAGCTACACCATTTGCATCCCTTTTCACCAGTTTTACTTCTATCCACTGTAAACCAGCCATCAAACATTAAATATCAGCAACAATATGACCAAGCTAAGACATATTTGTATCAGTGGACCTTAGTGAATTCAGCACTTGTGCATTGTTTCCTTCAATCACTAACTCTAAAAAAACCAATATCAATGGCAAATTCAAGGGCTCTACGACATGCAAGGACTTCAACTTCTATGCTGTCTTGTACCTGTGGCCCCTTGGCAGACATGGCACCCATCACTTCACCGTTTTCATTGTGAATGATAGCTCCTAGACTAGAGCACTTAAGGTCAGGGAAAATGGCTACATCAAAGTTAAGTTTGAACCTTGAAATTGGTGGTGGGCACCATCTACTCTCTGTGCTGGTTCTGCTTACTATAGTTAGCTGTTCTTGTGCTTGTCGAAACTCTGCTAGGAGATCAAATGCTCTTTTGTTCAGTTGGGTTGGTGACTGAAGCTTGCCTCCATGTAAAATCCTGTTCTGTTGGGTCCATATGAGCCCGGCTTGGACTAAATATAACTCCAATTCTTCCCTTGACAGCCGGTCTTGCATCTCCTTAAATAATTGCATTGAATCCCATTGACCTCCACCACATTTTTGTAACTTCACAAGGCTGCTTGCCTGCACATCCCTCGCCACCCCACACTCCCATAAGGCGTGAATCACTATTTCTGAAGCACTTTTGCAGAGTTCACATGTACCATCCTCCAAAATTCATCTATGGACTAAATTTTCTCGGGTAGGAAGTATGTTTTGGCATACCCTCCAGCCAAAAATTTTGATTTTATTTGGGACCTTGAGCTTCCATAACAGTGCCCAAACTTTAGTACCACTCAGCCCTCTTGAGCTTTCTATCCAATCTGCCCCCCTAAGCACCTGTGTTGCCACATAGTAACCTGATTTCACAGAATACACTCCCCTTGCTGTATGTAGCCACACCATCGAATCCACAACCAGCCTTCTACTCAGTGGTATCCTTAAAATAGCCTTTGCATCTTCCTTGTGAAACTTTGACATGATTATCTCTCTATTCCAACACCTTAACTCGGGTTCCATAAGATCAGACACTCTCCATTCCCATTCTTCCTCCACCGGGTGGATAAGTATTTTATTTGTGGGATGATTAGGGATCCAACTATCAGACATGACCCGTATGGATGTTCCATCTCCTACCATCCAACAACATCGCTTTTTTAAAACAGGTTGGGCTGCCATAATACTCTTCCAAATATAAGAGCTAGTCGGTGAATCAACTGCTTCCATGAAGGAGCAACATGGAAAATAACGAGCTTTGAGGCACTTGAACACTAAGGATTCTTGGTTTTGCAATAATCTCCATCCCTGTTTGGCTAGCATGGCAAGATTAAAAATCTTCAAGTCTCGGAAACCCATTCCTCCATATTTCTTAGCTTGAGTTAAAATACCCCACCTTTGCCAGTGGATTTTTCTCTCTCTATCCACTTGACCCCACCAAAAATTTGCACACATTGTGTTGAGATCATCACAAAGCTTTTTTGGTAGTTGGAATACACCCATTGTGTATGTTGGGATAGATTGTGCCACGGCTTTAATCAACACCTCTTTCCTGGCCTTGGACAGTAGCTTTTCTTTCCAACCCTGCAACTTTTTCCACACTCTGTCTTTAAGGTAGGAAAAAGTTTGGTAATTTGCCCTTCCAACCAATGTTGGTAGCCCCAGGTAATTTTCAAACTTGGCCACTTCCTTACAGCCAACTTCGCTTTTATCCAATCCCTCATGCCCACTAGAGTGTTGTTGCTGAAAAATACTAAGGACTTCTTCATATTAATGATCTGCCCTGAAGCATCAGCATAGGTTTGAAGGAGCTCATTTATCACTTGGACTTCCTTTTGAGAGGCTTTGTAGAATAACAACGAGTCATCAGCAAAAAGCAAATGAGATATCATCGGTGCCTTCCTACAAATAGCAACGCCATGAATCCTCCCCTCTAACTCAGCTTTTGCTAATAAGGATGTGAACACTTCTGCACACAAGAGAAACAAATAAGGTGATAGAGGGTCTCCTTGATGGAGCCCTCTAGAGGGGGTAATATTTCCAAAGGGTTTGCCATTAATAAGAATAGAAAAGGATGGTGAAGAAACACAAGCCATCACCAACCTAATCCAATGTCCAGGAAAGCCCAATTTAGTCATAATGCCGTGAAGGAAATCCCATTCAACCCAATTATAGGCTTTGCTAACATCCAATTTCAAAGCAAGAGAGCCTGTCTTTCCCTTTTTCCTACTATGTATAGTATGAATAGTCTCATAGGCTAATAAAACATTATCTGTGATGAGTCTTCCAGGTACAAAGGCACTTTGTGTAGGTGAAATGATTTGTGGCAGAATCAGATTTAGTCTATTCGCTAAAACTTTAGAGATTATTTTATATATCATATTACAAAGGCTAATTGGGCAAAAATCAAACATTTTTTCAGGGCATTTAACTTTTGGTATAAGTACAATATTAGTAGCATTAATTCCAGGAACCATGTGACCAGACTCAAGAAAACCCAACACAACATCTATTACATTATTACCAACAATATGCCAATACTTTTGGAAACAGAGAGCATTCATACCATCCGGACCTGGGACCTTTGTTGGTGCCATCTGAAACAGCGCCGCTTTGACTTCATCTACACTAAACTCATTGGTCAAGAATTGATGCATCTTAGTAGTAATTTTGTAGAGCACTGCATTAAGGCAATCATCCATCCGGTCACACTTCCCTGCTGTAAAAATTTTCTGAAAGTAGTCTAAAGCTATTTTTGCAATATCCTTCATTGTCTCAACCCAGTTATTGTCTGAATCCCTTATTCTCTGTATGTAATTCCTCCTTCTTCTTTGTAAGGCCTTTTGGTGGAAAAACTTCGTGTTTCTATCGCCATGCTTCAGACAAGGGATTCGAGATCTCTGTGTCTAAAAAATTTCTTGTTTGTGCAGTAAATCATCCAACTTCCTACTCAGGACCAAGAGCTCTGCCTTACATTCCTCATTATAGTCACTACAGTTCAAAGCTTCAATTCTCTTCTGAAGTTGTTTGATTTCCTCATTTGCCGGATGGGTTTTAGATGAACCCCAAGCCAACAAATCCGCCCCACAAGTTTCAATTTTTTGTCTTGCTGTCTCTAAGGAATTTGACCGAATACCTCCTCTACCCCAAGCTTCCTCTACCACAGCCTCACAATCATCCCATAGAAGCCACACCTCCTCAAACTTAAACCCACGACTTCCCCGTCCTTGCCATTTTTTGTCACACTTCACATGGAGCACAATTGGAAGATGATCAGAGGCATAAGAGGATAAATGAGTTACCTTAGAAAGAGGGAATTTTTCCTTCCAAGCCTCATTCCCTACTGCCCTGTCCAGCCTCTGTTTAGTGTTCGCATATCCCGGTCTTCTATTGTTCCAAGTAAACGGGTATCCTTCAAAGCCTAAATCAATCAATTTTGCCAAGTCCAATGCCTCTCGAAAATCATCCATAAGCCTCTATTGCAGCGGTGTATTGCTTAATTTCTTTGAAAAGTTTAGTATGGCATTAAAATCACCTATACAAACCCATGGTCCATCAACAAATGATTTCAAATGATTAAGCAGAGCCCAAGACATACCACGTTGGCTAGCTTCAGGCCACCCATAAAAACTGGTGAGAACCCAGTTGAACCCATCTTCTGCCGTAACTTTGACAAGAATATGGTTCATGGTGAAATTGATAAGCTCCATCTTCACTCCTGCCCTCCAAATCAATGCTAATCCCCCTCCTGAATTCAGCTACTTCACTATGATTTTATTTGGGAATGGTAAATCACCTAACTGTCTATCAAACCCCTCCTTGTCCAATCTAGTTTCCATTAAATAGCATACCGTAGGCGCTTGAACCCGCACAATATCGCGCAGGCTTCAAACTGTCCAAGGGTTCCCAAGTACTTAGCAATTCCAACTTAGGATTTTCATTGATGGCCTTCTAAATGCAATCCGAATTTCGCACTGCTTCCAATTCCATTTTCCTCCCTAAGGTTTTCGTTAGGTTTCTCAGGCGCCATCACCGTTACCTCTGCCCGCTTGGTATTACCACCTCCACCATCTTGCGCCTCTTCCCCTTCCCAAGTTGAACTCACTGGGCCCTTAGTGGTTCGCTTCGGTGATGTGCGTGAACGGCCTCCAAAAGCTCTCATCCAATCCCCGTATTGGCATTTCACCTCTCCACCTTGTTTTGTTGCAGCAAAATGCTTAGTGCAATGCCGGAGATCATGTCCAAGCATACCACAATAGTGATAGAAAAATGGCAACCTCTTATACTTGAACTTGCACCATGTTCGTTCGTCGTCTGCACTAGCTAGATAAGCCCCCCGCCTAAGGGGTTTTGAGATTGGCAATGCCACCTTAACCCTCATAAAGATGTTTTGATCGTCAAGATTCCTCCTCCTCCTCTCCACTTCTTCCACTTTACCGAGTCTGCCACCCACCTCCGTAGCCACAGTGGGAGACACCATATCGAATGGTGCATCTTAGATTTGAATCCAGAGAGATGCCGAGTCTAGACTAACGTTCTTTGCATTCATGCCTCTATGCCATTTTTGTACCAAGAGAATTTGATTATCAAACGTCCATGGGCCGTCATGAATTATTCTCTCCATATCAAACTCAATTTTAAATTTAAATTGGAAGAGATTCTCCCCCACTTCTACAATCTGTAGTCCTTCATTCAAGCCCCAGGCCCTTCGTAGAGTGGCTACCGCTGCTCTTTTGTTGAAAGGTTTACAAGTGAGAAACCTTCCGATCAGGCTTAAGTTGCAACTTTCAATCTCCCTTAATCTTCCTTCATCCGGGATCGCAATGGTTTCTTCTTCCTCCACTGTTAACGTCATGTTCTCCAACCTGTCAATAACCTCCTCTACCATCGAGATAGCAAGGAGTGATAGGACCAACAACCATGGTAATATTTTAGAGAATAGGCTAAACTCTAAGGGTGATCCTTAGAGAGGGAAGGCTCATTCGCAGACGAGAGAGACAGCTCCTACTCGAGGAGATTTTTTGTAATATTATTAATTTATTAGCACATGATAGAAAAATTCTATCTCTCCGTGAACAAATTCTTGTATCTATATGAATGAGTTATTCTTTATTGTTATGATTACTTTTATTCACGTTGTACTTGAAATTGATTAATTAACTACTCAGGTTGAATAATTGAGTAATTGTCGAAATCCGTAATTAAGCAGGACTAAGTGTTAAAAATAGCATTTTTCCTAACCAAATTGTCTCCTCAAAAAGTCTGTATATATCTGCCATTTATCCTCAAAAAAAAAAAAAAAAAGTCTGTATATATGTAATAAATAAATAAAAACCTAATAGAACCTCAAATACTTTATGTAATAATTTATCTTCCTTCATAATAATGTATGTAAAAAATTTTGAGGATAATTACGTAATAATATAAATGTATGTAGGAAAGTTATACCTTGTATTTGTATTAATTTACATTTATAAGTAAATCTTTGGCTTTGAAAACCATAGCGCAATGTCTGAACCAGAAATAAAGCGGCTGCTGTAGTTAAGTGCGTTTTTGCAGTGGTGGTAGTTAACTGTTAACTGATTATGTAGATGTAGAACAAAGTTATCAATGTTGAGCCTTGCTGCTGTTTTCTTTGGCCTGTTAATGCATGTTTAAGATAAGGGGTGGCAATTCATGTTTGCGTGTCGGATTGACTCATGAGTATCCGACTACATGGGTCAATACTAACCAACGGTGGAGGGAAGGGGGGACAAATGCCCCCCCAAATGTCCCAAAAATTCTCAAGTAGTATCACTCTATGTAGTACAAGGTCTTATTTGCATACAAAAGGACAATCAGTTTTTTTACATACATATTTTACTTGAACTGTGTATTAGTTCATCACAGAAAAACCATTTCACATTTGGGGCCACTACAACTCTTTTTAAAAAAATAATGGGTCCCATTTTATAATAATATTATAATAAATTAATATAAAAAAAATAAAAACCCTACTTTCACTCACTAGTCATTATAGCACCTCAAAAGAGTTGATAACCACAAAATTTTTTACAACTTTTTGTCACAACTGTTGCATGGTAGAGTGTAACTGTTAAAAAAAGAATTTATGAGTTTATGTGTTGGTATTTGTTAATCACTCATAGTATGCCATGTCAAACTTTTGGCAAAAAAGTTGTGAAATAATTTATGGTCTAGAACTACTCATAACATCTCTGTTATGTATAACAATTTTCTCTTTCCTCACTAGCATTTTTTAGTCTCAAAACCAAGTTTTTTTAACAAACCCAAATTTTAATTGTGTATGACAATTACGTTTGCATATAGTTTATTTATTTTGTTATTAATATCAATTAATACTTTTTCGGATTAATTTTACTCTCTTCTGATCTTGCCCCCCATAACCTAAAATCCTGCTTCGCCACAAATACTAACCTAACATGTTTATTAAATGGGTTAAAATTCCTCAACCTTAACATGACTTATTTATTAAAAGGATCAGTCATATCAACCTTTTTATCAAATTTTATCAAAAAGAAAGAAAAAATAAATACAGTATTAACCAAATTAATATAAATTATGAAAAAACAAAAGAATAAATATTTTTAATATAAAATTCAGAACCAATGAGTAACTACATCATAAATAATTATTCAAAACTAAAGCATATCTTAATATTAAAAATAATTAATCACAATATGTCAAAGGAAATAAACCACAAAAACTAATAAATTTATATACCTAGGACTTGAAGGGTATTGTTTGTTATGTTTAAACCCCTTTTTAAACCAAATTAATTTAACCTAATGAATTAGCCAAGTATTTACTTAGGTTAATTATGAGATCTAGGTTAAACACATGCAAACATATTACTTAGTGCATAAAAGTGAAGAAGACAATAATATGATGAACTAGGAAAACCAATTAAACCAACCGTTTTAAGGTAAAAATCAGGGGAGGATTTAACCTAGTTATCATCAAGGTAAATAAATCCACTATAATAGAATGGAAGATTGCAATAGATTTAAACCCTAAATCTAAAGCTACCTCAAGTAAAACTTACGTACTAACACAACCACGTGTAGCTTTGACTCCACAGACTCTTCTATCTTGGATTTGCTAAACAAAAATTCCCCATTTGTGACTCTGAGATCCCACTCAAAAGTTTAGCAACACAAACTCTCCAATTTGTGACTCTAAGACCACCCTTGAAAGTTTAATCATCAACTATATATGATCTTGTTGCAGCAACTTCAGATCTACCGATTCTAATAATATGAGAATGATTTCTGATAGTGAATTTGAAAGGAGAATGTACAATATCTTTTAGATCTCACAAGAGCACCTCCAAAGTCATCTTAAAACATGTCTTAGAGTTTCCTTTATATACTAGGAGAATTAGATTTGAAACCCTAATCACTTAATGGGCTTAACAGGCTGTTGGACTGTTGGGCTTTAATTAAAGTCTGCAAAACTTATCTTTCGATCGGTCAAACCTGTTCTTTTGATTGGTCAAACCTGGCATGTTTCGAATTCTTGAACTGCAGCTTCCTTTTTCTTGTATTCTGACTTACAGTACTTTGAGTATTGTTTAATATATCTTATAAACTTTAAGATCTATATCTAAACAAGTTGTGTTCACAGTTTGCCAATTGTTTTAAACTTTAAGAACCTAATAAGTATATTAGTAAAATGTTATTTAATTAAACGAGTTGGATGGGTCAAACAAGTTCCATGGGTTGAATACTGATCCAACCTGTTTATTAAACGGGTTATTCATGTCAACCCAAATATCATACAAACTCATTAAGTCTCAACCGATAACCTGCTAATTTTGTGTTGTGTTTTGTCGGATTCAGAGGTCGTGTCGAATTTTGCCCCCCCCCTATTTAAGATATCCCTTGAAATTGAAAGGCTTATAAAGTGGATATTGTAGCTGAGACTTTATCATATTTGAATGCAGTATAAGATTCCATTATTATCTTCTTTGGCTATTTTTGTCTTTTACACCGTTGAAGAGGATCCTATTCAAATGAATAGGATCCTCTTCAACGGTGTAAAAGACAAAATAGCAAAAATATGCATTTATAAGTGAATAGGATCCTCTTCAACGGTGTAAAAGACAAAATAGCCAAAAATATGCATTTATGGTTTAAATTTTATTTTCTAGATCTACGAGTATATATGATATTTTAGGCCCGGTTGTTGATTATGTGGTAAAACGGATTAAACCCAATTATTCCAACTTGAACAATTATGTTTTAATCAATAAAAGAAAATTAAGATGTGGCATTTTTTATCACCAATAGCATAAAAAAATAATCACAATAAGACCATGATATGGTGACAAAGTGAAAAACTCAAGAAAGTGTAAATCAATTTGTTGCTCAAACAATTCAATAACCATGTTGAAATTCACTTTTTTTTTTTCCTAAATAGAAATCCTATCCTAACGGTCTAACCTAAACTAAATGTATATGTGTATGAAATTTACTCCGGCAAACTTAAATTTTGGTCCTAGCCTCCCTTAATCTTAAACTCAAGGGAACTGTATATTTTGGCTTGGCTGAATCACTCTCTCTAGGGAATAACAGTGCATGACCTCTCAAGCCTCCCGGAAAATCTTGTAGAATAGTCTCTCATATATTGGCAGTAACTAGGGTACACAATTCTGAGCACAGCCAAGTTTCATGGATTTGATGAACATAAACCATGGTTTTGATCGAATCTCAATCAAAGGGTAGTCGAACACAGTATGACCTATCTTCTACAAATTGTCTTCAAATTAAATTGATCGTCAATGAAACATTACATTCTCAATTTAACAGCTACAAAAGTCATGGAATTTTCTAACACTGACAACATAAATTCTAACTAATATAAATTATGAAATCATTTAAAATTTTAAAAGATTGGTGTGTGATGCATGTCCACGAGTAAGGTGTTACTATAGTCACGCCTAGATAAGAAAGCCACGCTGATCACCTCTCTCTACCCATTTTTTGTCTAAAAAAAAAAATTGTGTAAGTACTTGTGCAATATATTGCAATCCTGAAGGGAAACAGAAAGGTGCAAAGGTAAATACATTCTCCGACATCAAAGTTTGTAGTTGGACTTTGATTACAGTCAATAATGAATCCTATCTAATTATTATAGGATTTAGATTTTTTACCGATCTTAAACACCTGTTAGGCTATTAAAACTAAATATTAACCTAGGAAGCATAGAAACTCCAGCATGGGTTGCTTGTACGTGTCAACCACACTGGACAAGCCTCTGACACTGCTGCATGCGTGTCCTGACCGGGTACCCCGCCCAAAAATAATAATAACTTTTTTTAGGAATTTACTAACTTTTAACTTTAATTCTTTGTTTAATACAAGTATTTTTTTTAAAGGTCATGTTAACAAATCCGCTTAGGTCGATTATTAATAAATCATAATAGGAAAGTTTTGATATTACTTTTATGAAAAATATAAAAAATTGTCAATAATTTTTATTGTTTTATTATTTTTCTAATAAAATATTGTCGAGGGTTCTTTTTGGGTTTTTTGTACCTTAGACACGCGTCTTGATATTATTGGATAATACTTAGTCTAGGCTTTTTCTAAGAAGAAAGTTAAGCCTGGCGCTTCGCGGAATGGGCTCCAAAGTACCATTCTGCCACTGTCAGTTTATACGCAAACATTGAGTCCAAAGTCCTAGGGAAGACACTGTAAGTGAGCTTATCCTCTACTTTTGCCACAAAAGGAACTTTTTCTCTAGTTTCTGCCATATGACCAACTTTTCTATTGTGCACTAAAACTTCCTACTATGCAGTAAAACCTTTTGCTGTGCAGTAAAACTTTCTGCAGTGTAGTAAAGCTTCCTGCTGTGCCGTAAAACCTTCTGTTGCGCAGTATAGCTTTCTACTACATAATAAAACTTTCTGCTGTGCAGTAAAACCTTCTACTGTGCAATAAAACTTTTGGCACTTTTCTTCAACGTGAATGACTACTCTTCATTTTTTACTGCAGAAATATTTTTCTACTTTCTGAACATAAACAAATCTAAAACCCAAAAAATAAATAATAATAATAATAATAAAATAAATCAAGCAAGCAAATGTTAGTTTATATGGGTTAGCATATTCTCAAATATATACATACATATATTCATAAATACACTTATACATATTCGCATATACATATATAAAATATATTTTTGCAAAACATGTGAAACAATGTATATGTATATATACTTATGGTATGATAATGATTAGTTTGTGTCAAAAGTAAAACACGTAATAATAAAGAAATCAGAAAGCTTCAGCAGAAAAGGTTTAGCTAATATAATAGCTAGCACAACAAATATAATAAAAGGTGCTACAGCAGAATAACTAGTACAGCAAGTAAAGATACCACAGCAGGACAACTGATGCAGCAAACGTGATAAAAACGTGCTACAGCAGAATGACTAAATACAGCAAATATAAGTTCTAATGAGTGAGATCAAATATATTTACAATCGAAATCAAATATTGAATCTTCCTATAGAATAAGTAAACCAAGAAGAAACCCAAACCTCAACTTGAACAACGTTGTCATAGGTTTCTACTACTACTTTTGGGGGACTTCAAAGAGTGAGTTTGCTAAGAGAAATGGAAAAGATGGTCTATTAATGCATGCCCCTATCCCTGTCGTGTTTTCTCTCCTCTTTTTACCACTTTCTTTCTTTCTTTCTCTTCGTTCTTTTACAGTTAGTTTCTTACTACTCTCTTATCATGGGTTGTTCCCCCTTTGGTCTTTCCTTTTCTTAGGTCCCTCTCTCCAGATCCCTCTCTCTCTCTCTCTCTCTTTCTCTCTCTAAGTGCCTCCCTTAGATGTTTATTGCTCTCTTACCATGGGTTCCCCCCTTAGGTGCTTCCCCCCTTCATCCATAGCTACCTCATCCTTTTATAGTGAATTGATTCAATGAGATTTCTCCCTTTTATCCGTAGGGCTTCACTAACTATTTTTGGCTTGTTGTGGGCATTCCTTCAGGACTGCCCACCAACCCATTGGTTGCCCAGCCATTACCACTACTCAGAATACATTTTCTGCACCACTACTCATTTTGTGACAAAATTTCTTTTGTTTGTTCTTACTGTATACCTCTACTTCTAAGTTCAAATGGATAAGGATTGGACTACCTCACCACCTACCTCTATGGCATGTATCAGATGGTATTAGCCATCTACTACCTCTTTTGGGTAAGATACCATTCCAACAGGGTATATTCCCAAAATAAGTCGCAGCTAGAAACCAAATATAGACCCCTTTTTCTCCCCACCACCAAATCACACCCTCTGAATCCCCTTAACCGTGGACCCACCTCCCTTGTATTAGCTAGGTACAAGTTGGTGGTGCCTCGGCCCTTGTGTGCTTGCTCCACTATCTTCTGTTTTTGTCTTCTTTCATTTTCACATCGTTTTTGCTGTAGTAGACTAGCCTTGTTCTGTTTTGTTGCATGTCTTTGTATTATTTCTTCATGCGTTTCCTGTTGTGTTTGTCATTTCCTTTGGTTTGACTTTTCTTTCCTTCACGCAATTCCTACTGCTGACATTTTCTATTGTTCCTTATTTCTTTTCATCGTGCCTTTTCATATTAGTTTTTAGGCCTATCTTTTTATACAAAAGGATTTGGGCCTTTGTGGGCCAAATAATGTTGACTGGATCAAAAGGGTCTTAAGCCCAATTTGTCTTTATTTGCCAAAGCCATTTTGCTGAAGAACTGTATTCTACGACAAAGCTATATTCTACTGCAAATCACTTTCCCTTGCATTTCTTTCTTTGGACTTCTCTTGCTCTTTGGTCTTACTGGTGGGCCTTTGGGCCTTGCTTTTCATTGGGCTTTCCTCCATATGGGCTTTTGGGTACGGGTTTACAAAAAATGGGCATCAACAAATATTTCTAAAAATAGTTCATAAACCAATGCCCCAAGAATAGTTCAACATTTCCCTTTTTTAATTGTTAAATGATGGTCTTGTTAATATTTGATGGGTTAGACTTTTTTTTTTTTTTTTGGTAATTAATTATATTCTAAACATCATTTAATAGCCACAAATTCACTCTATTATCTATTAGGATAGAGTTTGGCTTCAAATATATTTAGATCCTTAGACTCCAACTATTAGTAGGAAGGGCAAGACTTAGATACAGTACTTAAGTGCTATTCCTTAGATTCCCATTTTAAGATTTTGCTATGTGAATTTTTGTTCATGGGATGGAAGTGTATTTTTTAGTTAAATAGCCACATAACTGAATCGTAAGAGAGGAATCTAAGAAATTGCACTTAAGGTATTATACCTAAGTTTTGTCCTAGGAGGAATATGACATTTGTACTTGTCACATGCAATGCATATAACCAACTAACCAAGTAAGTCGCAAGTATTGCACATAACTTGGCATGTGTCATCTTCCTATTAGTAGTTAGAGCCCAACCTTTTCTTATTTATTATTGCTCTCAAATTAATATATGTTTAACAATCTAAAAAAAAAATATATATATATATATATATTGTTAGGATTTGAGTAGCGTTGGCAAACCATGACAAAAAGTAAGTCTCGTTGAGTTAGAATGGTGTACTTTCAAATCCAAGACAAAAACACTCAAGTTCAGGATGAAAAAATAGTGAGATGCAATCTAGTTCTCTGGATTTCTGTTGGATTTTTATTCAATTGGTCGAAAGTCGCAGATCAGCAAAAATCAACAAACGTAAAAAGCCCACAACTTATCAATTTGAAACCCAAATCGTGATCCATTTTTTGCAGTATTTAAAGAACATCATAAGCTAACCCTAAAGGGGTTTTTAGAGAGAGAAAAGTGCATCTTGTGCCTCCAATTGTAGATCTAGGGTTTTGTACCCAAAGCTCTCTAAAATCATCTCCTAGAATATTCTTTGAAGAAACTAAGATCCATATTGTAGAAGTTGCTAGCATACAAGATCAACAACTATTGATGATATAAAACTTTAAGTGGGATCTCAAAGTCATAAACGTGGGTAGTTTATTTCAACAAATTCAAGATTGAAGAGTTCGCAGAGTCGAAGCTTGTATGTGGTTGTGTGAGGAAGTTCTACAAGAGGTAGTTTTAGGTTTTAGGGAGAAAATCTATTGTAAATTTTCATTCTATCATAGTGAATTTGTTTACCTTGAGGATAATTAGGTTAAATCCTCCCAGGGTTTTATACTTAAACTACTGAGTTTTATTGGTTTTCCTAAGTCATCATATTGTTGTCTTATTTATATTTCCGCGCTAAGTAATATGATTGCATGAGTTTAATCTAGATTTGAATAATTAATCTAAATATTTACTTAGCTAATTAATTAGGTTAAACAAATCTGTCTTTTAGGGGTCTAGACAAAACAAAACAAAATAATAATAATAAAAAAAAAAAATATATATATATATATATATATATATATTTTTAATAAGGACAAAGTTTAGCTACAAAATTGGTTGTAGCCTAAGAATACAACCTTACTAAATATATTTTTATTGGAGGTGAATTTTGACAATCCACCATTGAATTACATCTTCTTCTTATATCTCTCAATACTTGCAAAATATCTAGAAATTAAAGATCAATTGCTATGTCATCAATAAATTGTTTAAATTGTAAGTTTTTGTAATTTAAAATTATGTATAAAATATAAGCTTATATAGATTATATAGTAAATAATCTCCAATTGACACAAAATTTGACATATGCATTAAGAGTGTAAAGAACATGCAATTCAACAGTTAAATTTTTAAAATATGTAGTAATTTTTATTTTATCGAGTAAGGTTGTGGCCTTAAATTACAACCAATTTTGTAGCTAATATTTTTCCATTTAATAATTAATTAATATATGTATCCTAATTTTTCATACTTAATTTTTCAGAAATTTCCATGTTGCCATGTTGTACTCGTCCCCATCTCTATGTCAATGTCTATGCCTGTGCTTCCTAGATCTTAACTTATATATTTTAAAAATCTATAGTTCAAAAAATATGCAAGCTAATACCATGTAAAATTTCAACCACTTTTAAAAAAAATGTATAATTTGAATTGTGTAATTGTGATTTTTTTTTTTTAATTGTACCTGCACATATGCATGGGGTTGCACACTAGTATGTATCTAAAATCAAAAACATAGTATTTATTATTACTACGCTAATGTTAAGCCACATCATCAATGGTCACATCATCCACCCACTTCTAACATTCTCTCTTCTTTTTTTAACTCTTTTTTTTCTTGTTAATTTCCCAACTTAATGTTATACTTTCTCCAACTTTTCCCTTCCTTTTTACTTTTTTATCTTCCCACTATTATCTATCTTAATATCACTTTTTCTCTATCGCTTTATCTTCCTTTATTTTTTGGCTTCTTTTATTCCCCTCCTCTTACTATAAATTTACAATTCTCTATTTCATTCTATACATAGTTTTCCCACACACATAAGGTTATTTCTCTTTTTTCAATTTTTTTTTTCATTTTTTGGTGGATTTTTTTTTTTCTTGCATCTCTACTTTAAGTTGGTGAGTTTTTGTATTATTTGGAACTCTACTTTGGGTTGATGTGATTAAGATGTGTTTTTAAGTTGTTATCTTTTTTCTTCTCTTTAATTTCATGGATGTTATCCTATTGCATTATATATAAAGATAGTATATAAGAATATAATGTTATTTTGTTACATAACATATCATGACTTGGATAATATGGTGTTTATTACAATATTTTTTATTTTTACTTTTTTTCTCATATTATTTTCTATAAATTTCTTATTATTCTCCCACATTCTCTCTCTCTCTCTCTCTCTCTCTCTCTCTCTCTCTCTCTCTTATTTTTTTTTTTTTTTGGTAATTAATTATATTCTAAACATCATTTAATAGCCACAAATTCACTCTATTATCTATTAGGATAGAGTTTGGCTTCAAATATATTTAGATCCTTAGACTCCAACTATTAGTAGGAAGGGCAAGACTTAGATACAGTACTTAAGTGCTATTCCTTAGATTCCCATTTTAAGATTTTGCTATGTGAATTTTTGTTCATGGGATGGAAGTGTATTTTTTAGTTAAATAGCCACATAACTGAATCGTAAGAGAGGAATCTAAGAAATTGCACTTAAGGTATTATACCTAAGTTTTGTCCTAGGAGGAATATGACATTTGTACTTGTCACATGCAATGCATATAACCAACTAACCAAGTAAGTCGCAAGTATTGCACATAACTTGGCATGTGTCATCTTCCTATTAGTAGTTAGAGCCCAACCTTTTCTTATTTATTATTGCTCTCAAATTAATATATGTTTAACAATCTAAAAAAAAAATATATATATATATATATATTGTTAGGATTTGAGTAGCGTTGGCAAACCATGACAAAAAGTAAGTCTCGTTGAGTTAGAATGGTGTACTTTCAAATCCAAGACAAAAACACTCAAGTTCAGGATGAAAAAATAGTGAGATGCAATCTAGTTCTCTGGATTTCTGTTGGATTTTTATTCAATTGGTCGAAAGTCGCAGATCAGCAAAAATCAACAAACGTAAAAAGCCCACAACTTATCAATTTGAAACCCAAATCGTGATCCATTTTTTGCAGTATTTAAAGAACATCATAAGCTAACCCTAAAGGGGTTTTTAGAGAGAGAAAAGTGCATCTTGTGCCTCCAATTGTAGATCTAGGGTTTTTGTACCCAAAGCTCTCTAAAATCATCTCCTAGAATATTCTTTGAAGAAACTCAAGATCCAATATTGTAGAAGTTGCTACATACAAGATCAAAAACTATTGATGATATAAAACTTTAAGTGGTATCTCAAAGTCATAAACGTGGGTATTTGTGTCAACAAATTCAAGATTGAAGAGTTCGCAGAGTCGAAGCTGTATGTGGTTGTGTGAGGAAGTTCTACAAGAGGTAGTTTTAGGTTTTAGGGAGAAAATCTATTGTAAATTTTCATTCTATCATAGTGAATTTGTTTACCTTGAGGATAATTAGGTTAAATCCTCCTCAGGGTTTTTATCTTTAAACTACTGGTTTTATTGGTTTTCCTAAGTCATCATATTGTTGTCTTATTTATATTTCCGCACTAAGTAATATAATTGCATGAGTTTAATCTAGATTTGAATAATTAATCTAAATATTTACTTAGCTAATTAATTAGGTTAAACAAATCTGTCTTTTAGGGGTCTAGACAAAACAAAACAAAATAATAATAATAAAAAAAAAAAATATATATATATATATATATATATATATATTTAATAAGGACAAAGTTTAGCTACAAAATTGGTTGTAGCCTAAGAATACAACCTTACTAAATATATTTTTATTGGAGGTGAATTTTGACAAATCCACCATTGAATTACATCTTCTTCTTATATCCTCAATACTTGCAAAATATCTAGAAAATTAAAGATCAATTGCTATGTCATCAATAAATTGTTTAAATTGTAAGTTTTTGTAATTTAAAATTATGTATAAAATATAAGCTTATATAGATTATATAGTAAATAATCTCCAATTGACACAAAATTTGACATATGCATTAAGAGTGTAAAGAACATGCAATTCAACAGTTAAATTTTTAAAATATGTAGTAATTTTTATTTTATCGAGTAAGGTTGTGGCCTTAAATTACAACCAATTTTGTAGCTAATATTTTTCCATTTAATAATTAATTAATATATGTATCCTAATTTTTCATACTTAATTTTTCAGAAATTTCCATGTTGCCATGTTGTACTCGTCCCCATCTCTATGTCAATGTCTATGCCTGTGCTTCCTAGATCTTAACTTATATATTTTAAAAATCTATAGTTCAAAAAATATGCAAGCTAATACCATGTAAAATTTCAACCACTTTTAAAAAAAATGTATAATTTGAATTGTGTAATTGTGATTTTTTTTTTTTAATTGTACCTGCACATATGCATGGGGTTGCACACTAGTATGTATCTAAAATCAAAAACATAGTATTTATTATTACTACGCTAATGTTAAGCCACATCATCAATGGTCACATCATCCACCCACTTCTAACATTCTCTCTTCTTTTTTTAACTCTTTTTTTTCTTGTTAATTTCCCAACTTAATGTTATACTTTCTCCAACTTTTCCCTTCCTTTTTACTTTTTTATCTTCCCACTATTATCTATCTTAATATCACTTTTTCTCTATCGCTTTATCTTCCTTTATTTTTTGGCTTCTTTTATTCCCCTCCTCTTACTATAAATTTACAATTCTCTATTTCATTCTATACATAGTTTTCCCACACACATAAGGTTATTTCTCTTTTTTCAATTTTTTTTTTCATTTTTTGGTGGATTTTTTTTTTTCTTGCATCTCTACTTTAAGTTGGTGAGTTTTTGTATTATTTGGAACTCTACTTTGGGTTGATGTGATTAAGATGTGTTTTTAAGTTGTTATCTTTTTTCTTCTCTTTAATTTCATGGATGTTATCCTATTGCATTATATATAAAGATAGTATATAAGAATATAATGTTATTTTGTTACATAACATATCATGACTTGGATAATATGGTGTTTATTACAATATTTTTTATTTTTACTTTTTTTCTCATATTATTTTCTATAAATTTCTTATTATTCTCCCACATTCTCTCTCTCTCTCTCTCTCTCTCTCTCTCTCTCTCTCTCTCTTCATTTTTTTTTTCTTGCAACCCTACTTTATATTGATGAATCATTGTAATTTTTAAAACTCTATTTTGGATTCATACATTTTGGTGCTGTATTTTTTAGTTTCCCGTTACAAGTCGTAAATCTATCTCTATTATAGTTTTGGTTTGATTTTTTTTTTTTGAATTGATACTTGATTATTTTGGAAGTAATAATTTGAATTTATATAAAAACATAATCATGGCTATGTTAATAACAGATTGGCATTTGATCAATTTCAGTCCACTTCATCAATTCAATTCGGTTCAGTCTACTTCAGTCCACTTCAGTTTAATTAGGTCTATTTAGTCTACTTCAGTCAATTCAATCTAATTCGGTCTATTCAGTCTTGTTCGTTCCATTCAGTCCAATTCGGTCCATTTGGTCTAATTTGGTCAATTTGGTCCATTCTATCCAATTCTGTGATTCGCTCTAATTCACTCCACTTTGGCCCATTCAATTCACTTCAATCTATTTAGTCTAATTTGGTCCATACGGTCCACTTTGAACTATTTGGTTCACTTTGGTCTATTTGGTCCAGTTAGGTCTAATCGATCCAATTAGTCCATATGACACACTTAGGTCTATTCGATTCAATTTGGTCTATTTGGTCCACTTTGGTCCATTCAATCCATTTGGTCCATTTTATATCACTTTAGTCCAATTTGGTGTACCTACTTAAGCATGGCAAAATACAAGTTTAGGTTAAGAGTGCTATTAATTATTTAAGTAATATCAATTGTAATTATATGATAAGTTTTGGTTATCATAATAACTTCCTTAAGAGAATGAAGATTTAAATAAAAAATTTGAAACTTAAAAATTTTAATTATACCAAAAGAAATTAGGAAAATATAATGCATAATAACAATATTTTGAAGAATATGGATCATTTCATAAAAGAATTATATCAATCAAATACATCAAAAATGATAAAATTTTATATTTGTAAGAATAGAGTGATGGAAATTACTTTTTGAAATTGTTTAATTTTTAGGGGGAACAAATTATCTACAATAAAATTTAGAGAATAAATTATACATATTCAATATAAGTTTGTTATAAGTTTTGATTATCATAATAATCTCTTTTAAGAGAATGAAGAATTTGAATAATTTATTTAATTAAAAATTGTACATACATTAAAACATACATATATAAATATATCTATAGATATATATATATATATGTGTGTGTGTGTGTGTGTGTGTGTGTATTTTCTTGAATGTATAATCAACCTCATGCAATTATTTTTAAGGTAATGATGTTAAAATAAATGAGCAACTTCCCTAAAAATTAGATTTGTATATTCATAGCCTTAATGTTTAGAAATACTTTCACTTAAATTTAGTCAGAATGATGTGGATTGAAATGCTACATTAATGTAGCTCAACAAAAAATGCTATACTTGAGATTTTCAAAAAAATATATTCAAATTTAGAATAGGTACTCTCAACCCAAACCTAAACATATTTTTTCCCTATATGCAAGTATACAAAAATGGATCAAAGTTGAACAAAATAAATCAAAGTGGACACAAATGAACAAAATAGAACAAAGTGGCCCAAATGGGAACAAGGAGGACCGAAGTGGACTGAATATAACAAAGTGGACCAATGTGGACTATATAGGACCGACGTGGACTGAATAAGAACATATAGGACCGAATAGGACCGATGTGGGCCAAATAGGACTAATGTCGACTAAATAGGACCGAAATGGACAAAATGAACCTAAGTGTACCGAATAGGATTAAAGTGGACCGAATAAGACTTGAATATTTATCATTTTTATTGCATTTTTGGGGCTCATATTTCTAATATCTATTTTTTTTTTTCTTTTTTCTTTTTTTAATTCAAAACTAAAGAGCTTATGCCAAATATAATAAAATCTCATATTTTTTTTAGCCCAAAATAAGAAAAAACGAATTTTTGAGCTAAACTTGAAAATGCAACCTACAAAAATAATCAATTTAAGGCCTTATTAGTCCAAAATAGACCGAAAGGGACCAAGATTGACCGAGTTGACGAAATTGGACTGAATGAGACCAAAGTGGACTAAAGTAAACCTAATTGGACCAAAGTAGACCTAATTGGACCAAATAGTAATTCTTTATTTTTTTAGGGAGAACAAATTATACATTATATTACAATTACAAAATAATTAAGATTTGAAACTATTAGTAATAATAATAAATAAGATTTGGAACTATTTAGGCGGGAGTAGTAGGTCCTTACTCCTCTCTGCTTTGATGAGTCTGAGCAAGTAAATCAAATAAAAAAGAAAATAATTTTGAAGCCCTTGTCACCAGGCCATTATGTATTTTGCATTTGATCTATTTTCTCTTTTAAACAAATTGCAAACACCCACTTTTATGGAAAAATATACCTTGCAATGGGTATACATTCCTCTCTCTCATAATTGGTGGGTCCCACTAAAATGTGAGTGAGGAGAATCATATACCCAATGTAGAGTATAACTTTTCCACTTTTACAACACCTTCTCCCCTGTCCAACAATTAAACATACCATACTGAGAACTCAACCTGTTGACACTTGAGAGACCATCGATGGTATAGCTTCTTTTGCAGTATTGCAAAAATCACAAACTAGATTGCTGGTTGGACTTTGAGTAGAATATTGAATAATGGATCCTTCTTTATGCTCTTAATTGAGTCTAAATCTTCTGTCCCACTTTTCCTGCTCCACTCTATACTCCACCAATAAATATCTGCCACGTTTTCACCTAATTAATTAAATACTACTATTAATTAATAACTGTAGTATTAATAAGTCAATAATGATAGTATTTAATTAATTAGGTAAACACATGGTAGATATTTGTTGGTGGAGTATAGAGTGGAGCAGGAAAATTGTGACAGAATATTTGGACTCTCCTTAATTTACTTCATAACTTCATATTTCAATTTAATTTATCCTAGTTTATCCAGGCAATGGTACACAAAAGATAGATATTTCTATCTCAAACGACACTAGCCGACTCTGTTAAGAGTATGTATCTCAAGAAATCTGTTTAAGGGTCTCAGAATGCGCTTAAGAGTAGACTTAACATGACTCAATATGAGAAAGGAAAAACTTGCTTATAATTTCTTAAGTTAACAACAATAATACAACGAAATCAAAATTGTGCCTCTGATTCCAATTCCAAGGCTTCAATTCACTTCAATTCCAAGAATATTATGTATACTTGAACACCGCCTAAATAATGATAGCATGTAATACAAGAATCAGAAGTCAGCTTCATCTTCCCCTCTTCCTGCCTTTTCCTAATTGTCCAGATTTTATACCATGTTCTTGCTCTTGAAGGAAAGCTAATGCCTTCCCATACTTCTCTGCTCTTTCTTTTTCCCGTAATGCTCTTTCTTTTTCCTTAACCTCAAGTAAGAAAAATGTGTCTTTCCGCAATTCACGAGCTGCCCCCTTAGCTTCACGTTTTACTTGTTTCTGCAACTTTCTTTTCTCAGCCCGTTCACGATCTGGATCATAATCTCTACCCTTAACAAAGCTGCAAAACAACATGTCAAATTCTCAATTCCAACAAATTATTCTTAGTAACATTATCTATCGCAACAAAGTTTTAACATGTGGTTAAGAGCAGGGGAAAGAAAATTACTTCTCCTCAAATTTTGGATTCAGCATTTTGATAGGCACTGGCTTTTGCTTCCGCATTAGAAGTGGTCGCCGCAGCTTGTAATGTTCATCTACTTTTGTCTTAATGAGTTGAGCAACATTTTTAAATTTATCTTGCAACACATGTGGTAAATTTTCCTGTTGTGCCACTTCAAGTAACAACAATGAAATTGGCAAGAACATTTCAGGGAAGGAAGAAAATCCCTCATAAATGTTGACGTATCCTTGTAGGGTTTCAATCATAGTTAACAACACACTAGCCCTGCAAATTGGAAGGTCAATTTAATCAAATATCAACAACTTTCAAAAGTGGAATTTTTCTTTTCTTTTCTTTTTTGAAGAATAAGTAATTTTCATTAACAACATACAACAAAATCTCCTAAAGGACCAAAACAGAGGTACCAACACCTAAACAACACAACAGCCGCAACAGGCCGCCCAAGCCAAAAGACAGTGCAGAAAAACAAACGACAACATCTTATAGACTCATTGTTACAAGCTCTAAAAATCAAACCCCCCTAACAAGTCTTTTACAAATCACAGCAGGATTCAGACCCCATTTACAGCACAGCACTTGATTCGGAATTGAGTCTCTGCAACACATACCACTTTCTATTCTTCCTTTGACATCTCTTTTGATGACTGAGAAGTGGAAATTCTTAGAATATTATGAAATCTAATATATTCGAAGAAACCTGTATAAGCCCCAACATTATGGTAAAGATTTTTAACCAACATACTTCTAGGAGTAAAATGCATTTCCATACAAACCATTTAAAGAAACCAGTCTTTAATATGTTGTTTCAGTCTAAATGGAGAAATTCTGAGGTTCAGTCTTAAACAATCTCTAGTAGAAATAAAGAAGTGCATATGTCTTGACAAGGCCACTATACCACTCTAAGGGATATCACAATGTATAATCCAGTTCCAATACCACAACACATTATAGCATATTCAAGAAAAAAGTACTGAGCCAAACCCCATCAACTACCAACCTGAAATTATCAGAGCTGAAAAAAGGAGAGTCCTCAGGCATGTCCATTATTATGATGAAATTCAGAGGACTAATCTCATCTACACAATTACGTATACAAAGCAAGGGCCTGAGTGCTGTTAATTCAGTAAGATGATTAAACTGCAACAAAATAAACCGAGAATAGTCATTTCTTCATGCAACTTTAATATAGCGTCCATCAAGTATAGTCTGAAGCATATGCAAGTTGATGAAGAAAACCATTATGCATCTTTTAACATTAAAACTGTCACAGAAATCACAAATAATGCTTCAGGAGTCATACCTGAGAATCCTGACATGAAACTGGCTTCTTGTCTGTAGCTGCCATCAGCAAAGTCTGGAGAAACATTATTGCTTCAGGACAGAACTTCTGAGATTGTCTAGTGACCTGCAACATAAATTAATCAAATGAATAACCTGAAATTGCAACTCTTGCAGGAAAATGGGATGACATAAAATTCAATCATGCAGCAGACATTATATTAACAATTAAACTCATTAGATCACTCTAAACTTCATTAATGACACATTAGGAAAACTAAAAGGCAAAATCAAGGAGTACAGTATACTAAAAGGGAGGTATGCATGATGAACAAAACAGTTGAACAAGCATAGAATTCAAATGAAATGTATTAATTACACCATTGACATGTGGAATATTGAAAAGAACTTCAGTGATTTCCATCACTATCCACAATGTTGCACGATGCTTCAACCCAGACTTCAGATGGTTGAACGGCAACTGGCCATAACCTGGTCAGGTCATACTTCAACCTTTTTAGTTAAAAACCAGACTGAATAATGTATGCTCACCATCCATCCACCATATGGTCATGGCCAGAGGGTCAGGCTTTAACAAGCACTAAAAGCTGGATTGAACCCAGATTTATGAACTGTAGCTAATCATATAAAAGGACTTGTTACTTTTCATTGAACATTAGGCCAACAGAAATTTTCATGACCAATATTTAAAGCTTCTTATGTTAACTCTAACCATTATTTCCAAAAATAAAAAATAATTGTCCATAAACACATGTTTTAAGTTGTGTGCCTATTTTTGTATAATGTGTTTTATATTATATTAATGACCTATGACCCCTTATCCAGGTACTTTCCAGGTCAATGTATTGTCAGGGTTTTTAAACATTGGAGTTGAGGATAACAAACGTATGATGGTAAAAATAATGCTCGTGTGGCACAAGTCAAGACTTTTCCACAAACCTTGTTATTAAAAATTTCATGAGTAAAATGCACTAACTATTGAAAAAGAGGAAATAGCAAATAGGTTTATACATACAGAGAGAAGCATAGAGCATAAGAAAGATCCAATAGCACTATCCCGACCCGACACAATGGGACAACGCATCAGATATTCACACATGAGCAATATTGCTGGAGTCATGACCACATGACGGAAGTCGGAGCATGGGAATATCATGGACCAGAGCCTCAAGAGAAACAACGTTTTTGAAGAAGGCCAACTGCTAATTTCTGTGGGAACAAAAATAATCAAATCATGTTGGGGAAAAAATAAAATAAAATAAAACAGCAGTGAACAAGTATTTGTCAGGTCTAACCTGGGTCTTTGATGATCTCACAAAGTTGTGTTCGAGTCCGTAATATCCTCTGACGAGCACATATTGCAGCAAAGTACGGAATCTCCACACTCATCTCCATCAATGGCTTCACTAGTAAATTAAGTAGCTCGAAATTCAAAGGATTTTTATTTGCTAAGATGGCAAAATACTGAAGCAATACACCATAAAATACCTATAAAGGAGCAGCAATATTGATAAGTATCTAAATTGACTCACCAACATCTCAACTTGTGTTGTTTGAATAAAATTTTTAACAAAATGTTGTGCCATTATTAGATTTCATATAAAATGAATGCTCAAAGGATAATTTAGTTTGTTATGAATTATTAACTATAGTTACGAAGACAAAAGGCAAAAAGCATCATGAAAAGAATGCACAATAATTGGATGATATTAGTCACCTTATAAAATCCACTCATAATTATATGATAACATTAAAATCTAAGCCAGGCTTTCTGGAATTTAACTCAAGTTTCCAAGAGATGGGAAACCTTGGTTTACAAAGTAAATATATAGTAGTCGTAAAAGCAACCAAAAGTTTCTTACTTGCATTTTCTTTCTATTTTCCGCTGCAAGCTTGATTGCATTGCTTGCCCGAATTCGACTGATTATCAAAATAACCTCAGTATTAGAACGATTGTCCAACAATGCACATAACTCCTCCAAACTCTTTGGAGCTTCAATTAAGTAGGGAAGGTCCGGTCGAGTAGAAACAGTTTTACCATCCGCTTTCGTTTTTTTGGCATGTAAAGAATCTCCATCTTTGTTAATAATTTCAACAGAATCACTTTTCTTTGCCTTTTTCTGGTCTCTTGATCCCATTTCTTTCTCATTAGCATCATCTTCTTCTTCTTCTTCTTCTTCTTCTTCTTCTTCACCCTCTTCTTCATCATCTTCCAAATCTGTGCCAATATGATCATCGTCACTTTGTTCCCAGTCCTTCAATGAAAGCTTATTTTCACCTTCATCATCATCATCTTCATCAGATCCTTCTTCATCACTATCATCTTCAACAGTCTCTGAGTCACCAGAAGAATCACCAGCTTCACTATCAGAATTATTCTCGTTCCTTCTTTCAAGAATCTCATCCACCCAACCCTTTTTAGTCCTAGGCTCTTCTTCAAGTGAGAAGGAATCAACAAGAGCATCCCCCGATATGGATCTCAGCCCCTTGGTAGATGGTTTGTCAGAATCATCATTGTCTTCATCACTGGCATCTTCAGGAGCAAGCATTCTCTTTTGTCGCTCTTCCTGAAATTTAGTACATAATACAAATATTTCAACTTAAAATTGAAGATATATAACTCAATAGAACAGGACTCACATTCTCAAGGCTCAGTGAGAAGTGTGCCAATCCATGCATATTGCATAGTGTACATTCAACATCTTACTACCATTGACTTGGAAGAATTACAATTTACAAATAATTTGTATTAGAAATTAGTATTATACAGGATTAAACTCAATATTGGCCAAGCAAAGCAATATTCAAGAACCCTAATAAGATATTCAGAAACTACATGCTAAAGTCACTACCAACAGTAACCAACTGCAAAACCGGTCATGTTAAGAAGAACTACGAGTTTGTTTAGGATGTGATGAAAAGTTCAGCTTATCTTGAGCTTTTAGCTTCTTTTGGTACTATTTCATAGGTCCCATTGAATTTTTTGGTACTATTCATGGATCTTATTGTACTATTGAACAAGTTTTTAACTTTTTTTTTTTCTACACTTTCAGCAAAAAAATTTCAGATTCAGCCAAATAAGTTGCTTTAAAACGGACTCCACATATCATATTAGCAAGCATGGACATGCACACATGCATGCACACGCACACACACAATTATCATTGAGTATGAGGCACTCATACCTCCAAATGCTCTAGTCGTTCTCTCTCCTCCTGGGCAATCTCCTCAGGAGTCTTAGTCCTATCTGAGGGGCGAGCTCGCATCTCCAGTGCCATCTCTTTCACAAGTTTATCATAAGAATCAGGTTGATCCTGCCAAATACAAAAATTTAATGCTTGAAACTGTCAAGTAGCCAAACACTACATCATTACATTGTATATGAAAAATGATAACCTAAGGAAAGACACAAACAACCCTCCTAGAGATGGTTTAAGAATCAGAAAACATTGTATGCCAAGGTGAAGGTTTGGTGGGGCAGCAAGGGGGAAGAATAAGAAATGAGAACTCCAACAACAGAGGCCAAATTAGAAACCCCAATCGCCATATTTCTTGAATAAAAGTTGTTAGGATCTAACTTATCAACCAAAAAATAATAATAATAATTAAAAAAAAAAATAATAGTTGTCAAGTTCTAGAATTTTACCTGATTAAAATTTTCTATTTTTAGAGTTGTAGATGAGTTATCATTCTTCCTTTCATTTGGAATGCTTTTGTTCACAAGAGCCTTCAAAGCATTCATCTTGCCTGGTTCAGTTAAAGATAATAAGGCCTCAGACTGCACCAAGGATGTGAAGTTTTTGTCCAAGTCTTCCATCAAACGTTCATTTTCTTCCTTCTCTTTTGCTTTTTGTGCCTTGAAGAATTAGTGGAAAACGTAAATTGAAGAAAGAGATTGGAAATAAATGCAACTTCATTCAAAAAGCAGTTTCAATAACACCAAAAAAAAAAATCACCTTAAAAAATTTGCTCTTTGAGATAATTTCCTCCATCACTTCTTTCTTGGTTTTATGTCTCTGCAGTAAAAATACAATTCTTTGAATCAGTTCAACACATCATCTAACAGCAGCCAAACACAAATGGACACGCACACACCCCCAAGCACATGCGTGGTTGCACTCACACACACACACACGGCTTCATTAATAGATAATACTGAGAATTTGGGGAATCCTCCTTAATAGACACAATTGAATCAATGTTATTAGCTGTGAATATGCAAGTCACTTCCAAGAAAACACATCACTTTCTTACACTTAAAGAAAATACATTCAACAAATGACATAATCCATCCCAGGAATATGATTTTGGGTCAGAAAACTCTAATCTTCAGATCAGGAAACATGTATAAACTAAATAAATGGAGTTGCCAATCTAAGTAATCAAGTAACAGTACAAGGATCACCCAGCATCAAGACAAATTATGTCTTAAAGAAACAAACACATAAAGGACAGAAAAAACAATCATGATTGCATAAAGCTGCAAAACAGCACACTGCCACAAGATGGAATAAGGAAAAATAAATAAACTCCCAAAAAAGATAGTAAAAAAAGAGCAATTAGGAGATATAATAAGACTGAAACATAAAACAAAAGAATCCAAAATAAGATAGTATCCTCACATTAACAACCTAAATGGTCACACTAATTAGGGATTCGAGTTACAAATAATAATTTAACATGTTAATATCAAAACTAAGATAGCAAAACAGGCCTCACATTTTCTTCTCCTTCGATCAGACCACTATCCATTGGATCCTGTGTCTTAGGACCTTGAAGTTGCTTTAAAATGGCTAACTCTTCTGCACAGTCAAAAGTATTGTTGATGTCATTGACATAATCCCAAAGAATGAAGAATCAAACACCAAGCAATTGCAACTTCCCAATAACCCTATCACGAAAATAAACTACAAAAACCATATTGTACAATTCTGAAATCCAAGCAAGTTTACTTTATGTCTAACTGAACAACAACCTATGAAGTTGCTCAAATGTTCATACCGAAATGTAGTACCTTTGGGACACTACTTCAAAATAAAAATAAATAAAGGGTATAAATTAGTGACATAAAAACTAAGATAGGGCCAATTTTAAATAGTTCAAGATCATTTCAATACACCTTTTCTTCTATTCAGGATTTTTTTTTTTCTTTTGAAATGTTATATGTTGAAGATCCAAAGCTTTTGGCAAGTAAAGGTTCATCAACAATGTTCCTGGGGTTGGAGGAAAATCCTGAAGATTAGAGGGTTAGTGATATTAAGAATTAAATTCCAGGTCGGTGATGGTTCTAGCATATATTTATGGCATGACAATTGGCACCTGGATGGCCCTCTGCTTTTAAAGCATGGACATAGTGTAGTGTATGATGTTGCTAGTTCTACTACTTGCTATGCTGTCAACTATCATTAGTAACCAAACCTGGGCATGGAGACCTGCTAGATCTAAAAATATTGTAAGTATATAGAGAAAGTTGCCTGAGGTAATTCTTGGTGAGTCTGATCAGGTGGTATGGATGCATACAAATCAGATAAAAGGCTCCTGTGGTGAATTGGTGGAAATTGATTTGGTTTTCACTTTCCACAACCAATCCCTAGGCATGAATTCATCTGTTGGCTTGCAGGGAAGGATAGGACGCTAACAAGAGATAGATTAGCTAAATGGGGTGTTGGTAGTGATGTGCTGTCTCTACTATGCAGAGCTAGTACAGAGAGTCGAGCCCGCTTGTTCTTTAATTGCCCTGCAGCTAAAAGACTTTGGAGAGTGATAATTGGCTTAAGACAACCCAGAAACTGACTGGGGAAGAATTGTTGAATGGGCTGGAAACAATTGGAAAGGGAGAAGTGTAAAGGTTATAACTTGTAAGCTTGGATTTGGTGCAACTTTATACCAGTTTTGGAAGCTTTGAAATGCTTTCCTACATAAGATACAAGATGCATTGACTCTGAGGATCGGATAATTGCTGCCATCAGAAAGCAAGAGCTAGAATTGAGTTCAAAAATTCATTTCCCGATACTGGTGAAAACAAAGACATTTGTTGTTGATGGGTTTCAATGTTTGTTTACTGTCATGTAGGCCTAATGCTGGCTAATCTGCTTAGATATATTGGGCTGTTTAGGCATGGAATTGTTGTAGTTTTTGTCATATTGTGTTTCAACGAAATTCAATTGATTATCAAAAAAGAAGTCGTATTTAAAACCAATTTAGTATATCCAAGAGCAGTTTGTAAAATGTAAATTTCCAAAGGGTGGATCTTTCATCCATGGAAACACAGAAATATAATGTGATCAATCACAGCCCCTACGCATCAGAAACTACACATCATAGATTACCCTATCAGACTTGCTCCTATTCTACATGTGTAAGCAGCTATACAACAAATAGCCCAGTTACTAGTTTTGCGAAATCAACACAACATAATCAGCAAAGTTTTCATAATCAAAAACTAAAATTCACATACCCTCAGTAGCTTGACCATCATAATCTTCATCAAAAGGAAGCATCTCATCCTCAAAATCATCCCTTTCACCACCAAGACCTCCAAATCCAAAACCATCTTCTCCTTCATCTTCTTCTTCCTCTAAATTAAACTTGCTCTTTTTCCCCAATTTCAACTACAAAAACCAAACCAAACCAAAAATTTGAAAACTTTACAAACAAATCTCAATTTCGATCATCGAAATAAGAACCCTAACCTGGCGGTGTCGCTGAGAGCGGAGAAGGGCTTTATCGAATTCGGGAAGCGCTTCGCCTTGTTCGCCGATTCGGTTATCCAAGAAAACCGAAGACTTCGTGCTTTGCTCGTACTCTTTGAGCAGAGTCTGCTTCCTCTTCTGGATGCCGAGAGAGCGAGCGAGACCAATGCGGCGCTCTTCGCCTTTTCGCTTCTTTCCGAGGATATCGAATTTCCTTCGAGACCAAATGTTCTCGAACGGGTTCGGTTTTGGAGGCTCCGATACTTTCATGGATTTGGCCTTTGGTCCTGAAGACTTCGTCTTCTTCTTCTTCTTGTTCTTCTGGTTGTCCATTGTAGCTGTGGGTTTCGAAAGCTTAACCATTGAAGAGAGAGAAAGAGAGAGAACAAAGAATCACAGGGTTTAGGGTTTTAACGGAAGGAAAACCGAAAACGCACCGTTTCCCGGATTTTATTATATAGTATTATTATTAAGAAAGAATAAGTCACAAAATTAGAATTTTCAATAGTTTTTCCTCCTAAAAATACTTTTTTTTTTTTTTAAAAAAAACCCTAATCTTTTATGGAACTTTAAAAAAGTGACAAATTATAGTATTTCATTAAAAAAAATTACAAATTTATTATTTTTGTGAAAATAATACATGACCATCGTTTAAAATAAAATACCAAATTTGGTATGAGTAATAAAATATTGTCTAAAAATTTTAAGTTTTGTTAACCTAATTCCAATTATGCACTTTTTAGACCATGTATCAATGCTTAGTTATATGCTTTCATTATTTTATTGAGTACTTAAGTATTTTTTTCCCTTCAATTATTTTTTTTTTCTAGTAATTAATTTTTTTATCTTTGTAATAAGAAAGAGTGAAAAGTTATATGATGAGATGTCAATTGTAAATAAGATTGAGTTGTTTGAGAAAGTGGTTGGAATGATAGTTTCCAAAATTGATTGTTGATTGGTGTATTACTTTTTATATAAAATTTATTGATTTTTCAATTCCTTGATAACATATGACATTCAATTTTATATGAATTAAATTAGTACTTAGACAAAATTTATTATGTTGAAGCATCTAAAAAAGAAACTGAATGAATATTTTTCTATTATATAATTAAGGTTAGCCTTCTTACAAAATATCAACTCACCTTTTCAAGTAAAAGAGAAAAAGCATATGTAACAAAATACGAACATGTATGTGTGTGTTTATATATACTATTAGGTTTAGACCCCTGTCAAAAATAGTAGTAATTAACAAGTTTTAAGGACGAGTTGTTAATTAGATCTATTAAAAAAGTCTTAGGTTAATCAAAGAAGCATAAATATCATGCACAGCAAATATATATATATATATATATAACACAGGATATGATGACCTAGGAAAGTTTACAAAACAACTTGTTCTAAAGGAAAAACCTAAGGGACTTGACCTAATCAATCCCAAGGTAACACTTTCATTCTAAGTTGGAGACTTACAATCAAGAATAAAAATCCATAATAAATCTAACTTTAGTTACAGAACTGGGCTTTAAATCCCACAAACTTCCTTTACAATAAATTGCTTCAATGTGAACCTCCAATCCACTCACTTTAAAATCCCATTGAAGATTTAGATCTCCAGTACAATTGATAGCCGAAGGTTAGCAACTTGAATCCACCGGTTCAATGAGTGTGTGAGTGATCACCAGTAGTGACTTTGAAAGAGTAGTAGGCACAAACCTCTAGATCTCAAACTAAGCTACTACAAAGTCCTTGAAAATGTGCATTAGGGTTTCCCTTAAGTACTGAGTGTATTTGGACTGAAATCCTAATTACTTGTTGGACTTAAAGGGGTGAAATATAAATCTGCAAAATCAATTTTTGAATAGGCGAACTTTAGTTTCAATCTATTAAAATTTGTTCCTTGAATATGCAACTTCACTATTCTTGTACACTAACGGCAACAACTTGAGCATTGTCTAATCATATATGTAGGCACTATGATCTATATATCTAAACAAATTTATGTTCACCTATTTGCCATCAAACCCCATACAAAAGTATAACTTGATATATATTAGTCCCAAGTTGTTACCAACTTCTTCAACCGTACCAAAAAGAACACTCAATAATTAAAGTGTTCAACTGTTTCAAGGACTGCATTGCACAACATATGTGACAACAACGCTATATAGATAACCCTTTATATAAGATTCTTCAAAGTAGTATCTGTTTTTGACTACTTTGAGTAAGTTTGCTTGACTTCCTATTTTCTAAAGGATGGAAAAAAGTTATACATAACTGCTAGTAATTTCTATATAACCATTATATAGTGCATAGGTATAATAAATTAGGGGTTGATGAACAAAAATCAGCATGTTGCCCCACGCCCTGTGATGCTTATTGCAGATCATGACCCTTGAGTGTACCAGTAGCCACCACCCTGGGCTCCAAAAGTCTCTGACGGTGAAAGCGAAAACCGAGCGCATAGATTTCAGGCCCAAATAAATGTGTCAGTAGCTAGGAACTCTAGCTTTGAAAACTGCTTCTTTATTAAACACACAAGGGCCCGAAACTCTTGACAAAACACCAGTAGCGACAAATGGTATTAAATCATCTACAGTATAGTACTGCAGTAGGACCGACCAACTATACTGTATATTTAACCCATAATGAACAAATCAATGGAGATATGGTGAAGAGGATTGGAGTTCCATTAACAAAACTACTCCACATTGATCTTAGATTTATGAAAGTTAAAACATCAACCATAGATGCACTTCTCTTGCAGACAGAATTTTACTTACAAATTGGTTTGCTTTTTTGGTAAAACCATGTGAAAAACATGGCATTGCTGCATAAAGTTGCAACCACTGCATTGCATGATGAGGGTGAGAATTGTGACAACCGACAATTCCAGGTGGCTCTAAGTGCTCCCCCCTTTTCCTAGTTTAGTTTCCATATATGCCACAAAGGAATGCCAGAACACATAAATTTTAAATCTTTTTCAAAACTGTTGTGATAAATTTTGATTGCAGTAACGTCATTTGTATATGCCCAATCTCTAACACCTATTTTGTTTGGATCAATCGCAGCATACCAACTTAATAATTGTAAAGGGTTTATGGAAAAAAAAAATTGTATTCTTAACTTCATAGCACCAAGAATTAAGGTCTCCCACCATGTGCACTCTTGGTAGCACTGTAGCAACCGGAAGAGACCCTAAAGGGATCAATGGACCCCATTGTCTCTCCCTTAACCATAATAGCCAATGGCCCAAATAATGACACTACACACTTTTTCATCTTTTCTTCTTAATTGTGTTCTTTTTCTTCTTTTGTTTTTTTTGGGTTAATATAGCACAAACTTTTTCATACACACCCAATCCCCGTTTCATAACTCAGCATGATTTAATATTTACAGACAATACAGAAAACAATCATACTTTCTCATGTGGTTAACTTACTCTCATGATCACAAGGCTTCAGATAATTAATTAATATTTACTTATGCAGACAAACTAAGCCAAGAGCCAAAAATCTTTCTGACGCTTTGTAGTGATCAAATACCCTCCAAGCTTCTTGCTTTTCCTTCTCACTGCAATTGCCACGCAATCAGCATTCTGAATACAGTACTCCACCACACCACCAGCAACCCTGTTGCCTGCCCACATCATCAGAAGCCGCAATGTTGTGGAGCGTTTTTTCTGTCCTAAAACCAGCATTGACACCCCTTGTTTTCTTGCCTCTTCCACTATTGTAGGTCCTTTATCCTTCCCTTCCACAACTGCAACCTCAATTTTCACCTATAATTTGGACCATAATATTGTTATCACAAAAGAAATGACCAAATAAAAAGTGATTTATAAATAAACACTACATTGCACATATGAACAAACATACATGTGATGGCCAACATTTATGTTCATTCAAGATTCTCTTTAACCATTCAAACATTATGCTGAATTTTATTAGTCCATGCATGTAGATGTAGTGATGAACAAAATGCATCAATGACAAAATGTGAGCCTGTCATATGATTTTGAGCACAACTAATATATTATATACTAACCTCAGGTTTCTTGGACTGACACATTTTTTTGAGAGAGTCAATAAATTCATAAGCCCTTGGAGCTTTCTCCTCTCTGGACCCTTGACTGGTGCCTGTGACAAATACCAAACTTTACTCAAGACTTTAGCTTTGAATATCAATAAATTACAAGGAATTTGGAAAGAAACAAGAAGCTAAACCCGAACCTTTCTTAGAAGGCTTGGTTACAAAGAGAAGAATAAGTGTGTCCTGGTTCTGAACAGTGTGAGAGAGTGCCCACTGTAAAGCTCCCTTAGCTTCAAAGCTTGAATCAACCACAATCATTATTCTCCTACCAATTAACAACACGGGTTTTGCACCATCACCAAGTTTTTCTTCTTTGATATGGCCAGAATCATTCTCAGCTTTGGTGGAACTGATCACATTCTCAGCTGGCTTGGATTGTGCTTGTGCAGGAGGGGAACGAACTCTAGCATGAGGCCTAATTCTGTTTAAGCAGAAATTAGGCAACTTTGTACCTGTTTTGGCCATCCTGAGATGGGGTATTAAGTGAGGCACCAATTATTATAAGAAGGAGAAGAGAAAGAAGAGAGTGTGGCCACAATTAGCTAGGCATTTGCTTGTGCCTGAACAAATTTCTAGATGTTGGTCTGGTCCATGTTTTTATTTCTGCTTTGCTTTTCTCCTTTTTCTTTAATCATGTCACTTCATTTGTTTCTTTTTATTTGGCCTTGTGGGGGCTTATTGCTGAACGTGCTTATCATGAAGCTGTAGGGCCATATTACTCATAATACCAGCTGTTCAGTTCAGTTCTACTGCACTGGACATTTGGTAGCGTAATCAATTTCAATTATATCTTTAAGCTGCTTTTTCTCACCCTTAATAAGACTGATTACTCAGTTAATTCATGAACTAGTTGGTTGTTCACTCTCACTCAGTCACTTATAATCTTTGACCTTTCTTTGTCCCTGTCCTTGTCCATTTCTTTTTCTATTTTTCCTAACAATATTTAATCTATTCTCATATCTTCAACAAGTTGCAGATATAGATTCTCCATTACAACATTTGTTTTCTCTCCCGTGTTTGTGACAACTGTTTCTATCAGTTTCTAAAATAAGAAATCAGGATGAGATTATTAAACAGAAGCCACCCATCTATTTTTTAATAAAACTATGAAATTAATGAGGAAAACTCTCTCTCTCTCTCTCTCTCTCTCTCTCTCTCTCTACACGTATTTTCTCCAATGCTTTTTTTTTTTAATTAAAAATAATGTATATGTATTTTCACCATTGATGTTGGTATACATACTAACATTATTATTATTATTATTATTATTATTATTATTATTATTTTCTCTTGGGCATGAATGATGTGATTAAGTGAGGAAGATTCTAAATTTCTACAACTGGCAACCTAATGACATTTCCAATGACGACTATCAAGTATCAACTAGGGGTCTAGGCTTATCATGATAAAATTTTAAAAAATCCTCAAAAAAAAAAAAATTGTAAAATAACAACTTACTTTTTAATGCTGATGCCAAAAAATGTTTATATATTTATAAATAAAGTATATTTTTGTTATCACTACTACTAATCCTATGTTAGTATCATCATTTCTTTGTTTGATTTCCCTGTAAGAAACTATCCACATTTCTTGTTAAAAATTAGATATGCTTTTTTTTTAAATATTTGATATTATGCTATTCTACCATTCTAGCAACCATTTTAAAGTTGCTTTTTCTTTCTTAGAGTAATTCCTTCTTCTTTTCCTTTTCAATAAATCTAGAATCTAGTAATAGTGAGAAACAAAAAATTCATAATTTTTTTCACAAGCTAAAGTCACCTATTGTGATTAATTATAAAAGTAGTGTTGGTGATGAATCCAACATTATTTAATAAAAACATTATGAACCCCCCCCCAAAGCAGTACGTGGATGTGGACGCCTTCCACTTGTTGAGTGCTGGCCTTCCGATGATGACATTATATGATGACGGACTATCAACTACCAAAAAGTCTATCTGACGAGTTAACTGTTTTGGGTCCGTCCCTACTGTGACTGTCAGCGTCACTATGCCTCTAGGATACACTCTGTCACCACTGAAACTGACGAGTGGATAGTCAAATAGACAAAGTCTGTTGGGATCCAGCTTCAACTGTTGGAATGCGGAAAAGTAAATGATATCAGCAGAGCTACCATTGTCCACGAGGACCCTCTTTGTGTTGTACCCTTCTATTGTGAGCTTTATGACCAAGGGGTCATTGTGTGGCTATTTCACTCCTCTGGAGTCACTTTCGTTGAAGGTCATATCCTGATCAGTTCGTCTCTGCTTTGGCAGGTGTGTCACGTGGACGCTATTCACTTGTCGTTGATGTGTTTTCTTTAGTGACTTGAATGAGCCCCCAGTGGTAGGCCCCCCGGCGATCGTCTGTATTTCCCCGACCACATTTTGAGGGGGTTGTGATTGACGGCCGTCGTTCCTGGAGGAGGACCCCTGTTGGCCTTTGTTTTCTTCTCAGAATTTGCTGTGTTCCCCCTTCTTTACAAATTTCTGCAACTTCCCCCTCCGTATCAATTCTTCTATCTGCTCTTTGAGATCCCTACAATCTTCAGTGTAGTGGCCGTGATCTTTGTGGAATCGACAGTACTTACTTTTGTCGCGGACGTTGGGAGATGAGTGTAGTGGCCGTGGCCATTTAAGATAATGCTCGTCCTTAATCTGCGCCAAAATTTTGTCAACAGGCATAACGAGAGGGGTGAATTTTACCATTCGTGGATTTTTGTCATCCTTTTTCTGACTCCGTCACTGATTCGACGATTTGGACGGTCCCGCTTCTGCCCTCTACGATCATCTTCTTTTCTTCCTTTGTCCCCTGGTCTGTCTGCGTCCTTGATAGCAGCCAATGCGTCTTCAGCGTTCATGTACTTCTGCGCCTTGAGTAGCATTTCAGCCATCGTCTTTGGGGGGTTCTTCGCGAGTGAGCTGACGAGATCCCTGGACCTCAGCGCTGCCTTGAAGGTCGTCAGCTGCACCATATTGTCGGCTTCGTCTACCTCCAGTGTTTCCCTCGTGAAACGTTGTACATATGACCTCAAGGTTTCTTTTTCTCCCTGCTTGACGGTAAGCAAGTGGTCAGCGGTCCTCTTTGGTCGTTGTCCTCCAATAAAGTGACGCAGGAAGGCGTTGCTCAGCTGCTCGAACGTATCGATTGACGATGTTGGCAACTTCGTGAACCACTCTCGGGCAGCTCCCCTGAGTGTAGTTGGGAAGGAGCGACACAATATTTCATCTGGGGGCTGTTGAAGTCCCAGGGTCATCTTGAGGGTCCTTCATCCCGTTGAAGGGCTCGAGCTGAGGTAACTGGAATTTCGATGGCACTGGGCAGTCGAGAACCGCTGTTGTGAATGGCGAATCAATCACCCAGACCATCCGATCCACGCTCCGCTCTGTTTTCTCTTTGATGGCGTTTCTTAGTTCGTCCATCTCCCTCCTCATCTCCCGAAGAATATCTGAATTTTGCTCGACGGGAGTGTTAGGCCTTCGATGGTCACTTCTTCTGTTGCTATCCCCCTCATCTTCCTGATTTCCCTTCGAACGATTTTTCTCTTGCTGAAGCCGTAATCTCATTTCTTGGTTTTGCTTAGTCAGTTCTTCAACGGTGGCTGCAAGGGCTTGAACTTGCTGAGCTAGGGTTGCAGCGTCTTGATTAGACTCCATCTTGAAAAGAACAAGAATAAGGAACCACTATTTCGAGTCTGAACAAGAAAACAATGTCGTTTCCCACAGACGGCGCCAAACTGATAAGTGTAAACTTGTCAGTGATGTTCGTCGGAAGGAGCTAATCCTTCTGCCTTCCGAGATGGACACCGGTGTGGTGCCTGCCACAATGCCTCCGATGCCAAAGTTAGAATATGGAACTCTCTTTTTAAGAAAAGCAACAAAATGAACAAAAAAAGCAAATAAACAATATTCTTTCTTACTTGTCTCTCCCTCCCTTCGTGGGAGTGTATGGGTTTTATATCTGTTCTCATCGTCCCTAGTCGTTGGAGGAGTTATGGAGGTCTTAATGCTCCATTGGGTAACGCTTCGGGACTGTGTAATGAGGCATCAATGTCTCCAAACGGTTCGTACAGTTGGAAGTGTAACCGTTCAGTTGACTGCATTAAAGGGACTGAATGTCCTCGTCAGTACTGTGGCCTTCTACGTTGCTCATCCTGAGGACGTTCTCGTCCGTATGAGGACGATCGTTCTCATAGGAAAAGCTTGATGGCTTCATCAGTGCTTATTTACCTCGTCAGGATTCAATGGAAATTCATTAATAGTATAAACATTAGCTGGCCTAGGCCTTGCTGGTCTAGGCATAGAGGTTGGCCTCGACCCTGGCCTCATTCCTAGCATCCTTCACCCACTCCTCAGCCACAAAAACCTCCTGGATGGCCTGCACAGAAACAATAGAGGAACACGTTATTGAGTAAGAGAAAGGTGGCCTAGCATGATGCCAATAAGACATGCCAAGAAACTTGCCAAGGCTAGATCTCTCTTCAGGGACAAAAAGAGGTCTGGCTGCCTCACATTCTTCAATGTAGACATATCCCTCAGCAATAAGAGGGGCTGCTCTAGGGCTTCGGCGAGATAGTGGGCATTCCCTTACTAGAACTCCTTGATGTTGGAGCTCCATGGTATGGCAGCCTCATCCAGCTCCACTCGTGAGTCCCATGTTGGGTTCTGAAAGAGCATCTCGGCCACGATCTGGTCCTTCCTGCTCTTAGGTCCCTCAAGAGTTTTGCGTACTCCTAATGTAGCCAAATCATGATCTTCTCATTTTTATTTTGTTTTTTTAAATGGAAATAATATAGTTCATGATAAGGATTTGGCATTTAACAAATCTCAAAAGTTTTTCTATGATAAAATAGATTTTTAAATGGCGTGGCTTCATATATATCTTGAAAGTTGTAAAAATTAAATTAAAAAAAAAAAAAATATATATATAAAGAGAGAGAGAGAGAGAGAGAGAGAGAGCCTCTCCACTACGAGGCAAATGGGGAGAATATTTTTTTTTCGTGCACTAATTTAAGGGTAGGAGTTATGTCCATGCAGATGCTAATATTCTATAAGGAATGCTGAAGCAGCATCCATCACAAAAAAGGGGACATACCAACTTCCACTTTGACATTCTACCCAAAAGCACAATCAATGTGGAATTGACACTGAAAATGGGGTTTTTACGAGACAAGCATACAAGATAACCCAACATGGCCGGCATGAGAATGTTATTAACCAATTGAGTAACCAGGTAATGACTTTATTAGTTATTTTCACTGATGGCATAAACCCTTTTTTGCTTCTTTTCTTTCCTTTTTTTACCTCTTTTTTTAACTTTATTACTTTTCTTTGCAACAATATATATCCAATCCAATGTTGACCTAGTGATTGATGATTATTCATATAAAATATGCTATTCTAATCATATGATTAAATTGTTGAGACAAAAGGAAAAAAATGAATCATGATTCTATGTCCAAGTCTCAATTGAAAATGTGAAGGAAGACTTCAGAAGATTGATAATTTATATTTGAAATGGAATGAGATATGATTAGCCACACAGTCCAGAAGTGAGATAGGAATCATCAATCATGGTGTACAAGTACAACACTGGCACTGCTATGTAATATGTATTTTCTTACTTAAGACAAGCTTTGTAATAAGAAGTGGAAGTGGCATGCATGCTGGACAAGGCTGGAAGAACTTAGTCAGTTCACCTCCGCATTTGGATTGGGCAAACCTACCAAACCATGCATCATATGGGCCATGCTTAAATTTGGGCCCAGATTCTTCTCAAAGTCCTTTTGGACTCCCATGGGCTAAAACCAAATCCCAGCCCATAAAGAATTTGTACACATCTAGCCTTAGTTTCTGCTAACCTAGTCCTTTTTTTTTTTAATTGATCTGTGGGGAGACCCCAATCCTTTTTTAACCAAATCATTTGATATAAACAGCTACCCACCTATGGTAGATGGAGTGTCCTTTAACTCAATGGCGAGAGGCAACGGACTCTCGTTGCTGTATGGCTTCCAGGAAGAGTGTCTAAGTCTCTCACCTAACTAGTTTAATGCCTGTTCTTAGGGGATGGCTAACCTCTCCCACCTAGCCCATTTTACCTTACCTAATTACCTTCAACAACTTTCCCCTAAGATCTAAACTCAAAGGAGCAAAAAACAAAAACAAAAACAAAAACAAAATAAATAAACGTCAATGCAACTCTCCCACAATATTGATTGAACACAATTTTTTCCTTCAAAAATAAGAAGAAAATGAATCACATAATGAAGTATATATACGTTCTAAGAATTCACCATATATATATATATATATTTGTTTTCGTGAAAATTCAAAATTGTTGGTACTATTTCTTGACAGAACAATTGATTAAAAGAAAAACCATTGTTAGTGTCATGGATGTACCCTAACCTAAATGAAGTCCTTTCCTTGAAGTAACCCATGCATAAGTAGAGATTAGATAATCAAAAAGATGGCTTATTGCTTCTCACAACTTTTACATGGAGGACAATGAATCGTTATTAAGAACTATCCCTTCTCTAAACAAAAAGCTCTCCAAAGGAGGGGAATAAAAAAACTATGTATAGAATGAAATAGAGAATTGTAAATCTATATATATATATATATATATATAAGCAGAGACCTCAAGTGAGAGAGCATGAGGTTCTGCCAAGTGGCACCCTTCTTTGATAACTTAGCCATTCAGTTTTTTATTTTTATTTTTCCTTCTTCCATCTCATCATTTAACACTACTACTCTACGTTTCTCTCAACTCTTCCACTTCCCCATTAATTCCATAGGCTATTCAAAATTCTAAAACGTTTTTTTAGTTCTCTCAACTCTTCCACTTCCACGGTTATAAAATGCTCTCAACAATCTCAATGACGATGCAAAGCATGCTGCATCATATTTACGAGCATGGAAGTCAAAGCACGTCAGGTGTGAAGTTAACAAGGCTGCACATGCACCGAAGGGCAAACAAGGTTGCATTGTTTCTGGATAGTCCTTCCATTTGGTTTTAGGATGTGCATGATTGTATTGCTAATATTGCTAATATAGTTTACAATTTAGACGTGTTGGGTGTTTTGTTGAATTACAGTCAAAAGAATAAGCATATATATATAAAAGGGAGTGACTTACAAAATCCCATAACAAGGGCAATAGCAAGGAGTTCAAGCATATCCAAGTCCAATTATTCTCTCTCTACTCCTTCACCAAAAATTGCCTATGTATCATCACAATTGAATTTTCCCTTTGAAGTCAAGCTTTTCTTTTATATCTTTCATTTTTATGTTCTTCATCAACTATTGTATGTCAATATCGATGGTTTGTGACTAATATCCTTTTGCTAGTTTGGTTAGGATTTGGTTTGCCTGTGATGAGAATGGGTGTTTAAGGATTTTTAAATCTCTACAAAGTCCGTAGATTTTTACACTTTTAAGGCAAACTTAGTAGATTTGGTTTTTAATGATAATAAGATTTGGTTTTTAATGATAATAAGGTTTGGTTTGTCTATTATTTTACACTTTTACTGGCAAAATTCGTACATAAACTATGACTATTGTAACTAAGAATAATAGTATTGATGAATCCAATGAGTTATAAGATAATTTCTTACAAAATAGTATTTAAAAGAGATCTCATATGAGAAAGCATGAAATTCTGCCAAGCGGCGCATTCTATGTAAAAAGAATTGATATTTTCTCAAGTGCCACATCCAAGATAAGAATAAATTAAATATTGATTTTTTGTTTCATTTGGTTCAATGTTTCAAGACTTTTCTAATTAAAAATAAATATTCTTTGTATCATTTGGTTCAATGTTTTAAGACTTTTCATCCCTTACACATACACGCAACACTCTTTAATTTGCATTTTAATTCATCATTTTTACCTCTTGCACTTCTACCTCTTTATATATGCCTACCTATCATGACATCCTACGTCAAATACACACAGACCAAAAACAATGTCATTTTTCTTTTATCTTTCAACTACACCTACCTATTTCTAACATTGTGTCTCATCTAATCCTAACCCGTATGAGTTGGCTACAATCAAGGAAGGGGCTTGCATTTTATATTGAGTAATAATGACAATTACGATTTTTATATTAATGTCAAATGTTGTGGATTTGTGAGTTTTATAAATAATGTGATTAATTGTGGTCGTCTGGGATGTGTATTTTGCTTTAGAATTAATGAGAAAGAGAAAGACACATTTTATATCAACTTTTATTCTGGCATATTCCTCCAAAGTTTTTTTTTTTTTTTTTCCTCGTTACTTCAATTAAATAATTATAATGAATATGTGTGTGCAATTTACAATTGTTGTTTTTAATGATGAATTCATTACTAATAAAGTTCTATAACAATTATGTTATAATAATTATACAACATTTTCTAAAATTATTTTACATAAAATATTACAACATTATCTATGCATCGCACGAGTAACTTACTAGTTTATAGTAAGAGAAGGGAAATAAGAAAAGCCAAAAATAAAATAAGATAAAAGGGATAAAGGAAAAGTAATATTAAGATAGTAATGGAGAGATGAAGAGGTAAAATGGAGAGAAAATTGGAGAAAATATAACATTAAGTTGGGAAATTAATAAGAAAAAAAAATTAAAAAAAAAATTAAAAGAGAGAGAGAGAGAGAGAGAGATTGTTGGTACTATTTCTTGACAGAAAGATTGATTAAAAGAAAAACCATTGTTATTGTCATGGATGTACCCTGACCTAAATGAAAACCATCGCACGGGTAACTTACTAGTTTATAGTAAGAGAAGGGAAATAAGAAAAGCCAAAAATAAAATAAGATAAAAGGGATAAAGGAAAAGTAATATTAAGATAGTAGTGGAGAGATGAAAAGGTAAAATGGAGACAAAATAGGAGAAAATATAACATTAAGTTGGGAAATTAATAAGCAAAAAAAAATCAAAAAAGAAAAAAAAGAAAAAGAGAGAGATTGTTGGTACTATTTCTTGACAGAACGATTGATTAAAAGAAAAACCATTGTTAGTGTCATGGATGTACCCTGACCTAAATGAAGACCTTTCCTTGAAGTAACCCATGCATAAGTGGAGATTAGATAATCAAAAAGATGGCTTATTGCACTTCTCTCCCCCAACGTGCATAGATCACTAGGAACCTTTTAGGAACCATAAGAGCTTATTGCTTGCCTCTTGTCATCCCATTAAAATTGGAGTGAACTTGCAAAAGTAAATACAGATTGCCAATACTATAAAGCTAGGATTTGCGCTAAAAAGCTGTTGATGGTGAAATTATGCCTGAACTAAAGATAGACTACCGCAAGCTTTTTGCTGCCGTGCTGTTGTCAAAGGTTGCATTCATGTAAGTTCTAGTCAAGAAATACATGGTTTAGCGGGTTAATTTTACTCACTATATTGTGTTGTATGAGGCCATAGCAGCTTATCAGTAACTCAACAGCTTGAGATAGGGATAGCTAAAATTTGAGCAGGATTATGGGTGGAGTTCGTAGTTTTTTCATTGAATTTAAGCTTTTTCAATTGGTGGTTGAGGAAGGAGGAAATTTTTTCTCCTTACGTATTTTTGAACGGGGCAAACACTTCATGAAGTCAGTTTTCATGAACAAGAATGCAGCTTTACGGTTGATAAAGAACATAGAACACACAGTGGTCAAAGTCAATCCCAAACAGTTTTTTACGCTCAGGGAAGGAGATACTGCGAACACTTTACAACGAGGATCTAATGCATTTGGTCAGTTCCTTTTTGTGTCTGAACTTAAAGTTAGAGAGCAGAGAAGATTTGTTATTATTCCTAGTGGCAAAGCACAAAAGGGTTAGAAGGTTTTTGGCTTGAATTGAGGAAGATGTTGGCTCCTGACCAATATGCTTTAGGTGGTTCAAGCCAGTCCAAATTTGTGTCTCTGCCTTAGAGGAGGATTTTGGGGCCTCATCCATCTCGGTCTTTTGCTGAAATCTTGAAGGGTCAGGTGCAGCCAAGGGATGTGACTTAGTCATAACCTTTTACCACCAAGGAGAAGAATAAAAATATGACTCATGGGGAGTCTATGGAGGGGCAGAACCTGTCAAAGGGGTTGTTGGAGATGAACCCGAGATTTTCAGGTGCTCAGGTGGGGGTCTTTCCGATGGGCAAGGCTGATACGATGGTAATGGGATGAGGGGTTAGGAGGGAGCAGAGCATTTATGAGGAGTCAGATTTTGGTGAGCAAAATATGGCAAAAGAAAGGAAGTGTATCCCATCAACTCTCTTTTTGAATTCTGAAGCAAAAGGAAATGGGAAGAGAAGTGATCTTAGGAGATCCTGCTGGATTGGGAGTGGTCTAATCATGAAGATTGATGTGAAAGGAAGGAGATGTGTTGCCTGGGATAGTACTAAAGGGGGAGTTAAGAGTTTTAAGTGGGTGTCACGGGCTTACAAAGATTTGGGCAGGGGTTTCCTGGTTGTGGACTCTAACAAGTTGACTACCCAATAGACCATTTGCAAGTCTGGTTTAGGCCTAACTTCCTCAAGCCCAATAACTATTGAGCTTGGGGAATGCTCTAATATCATTGTAGAGCCTTTTTTCTCAACCGATATACACGAGAGGGCTAGAGAGAGCCCACTAGTGACTCTGATGAGCTCGGGGAGGCCAACACAGGTGGCTGGAAGTCTGGTGTGGATTCAAAAGGACTGGGTTCAGGCCGAGAATGGCAGGAAGAGCTTCTTGGCGCATCCTAAGGAAGAACTTATTGATGGGTTTGCCTCAACAGTCCCACGGTGGATGGTTTGGTGGTTGCGACCAGCTCCGATGGTCCTGCAGCGACTCAGTTGGAGATTATCTCTACTGGGTTTTCCTCCGATGGAGCCGCAGTGGCTCCGATGGAGATTATCTTTGCTGGGTTTTGCTCCGACGGACCCGCAGTGGCTCTGTCAGAATTAAGTGGTTACTCCTCTAACGGGGCTAGCTTCGATGAAGCCGCAGTGGTCCCGAGCAACATCGATTTGGCAAATCTGCAACTCTCGAAGGGTAGGTTCTTGGCAGAAACGGGCTTTGTGGATTTTAGAGTCAATAAGAGTAGTGAGCCTTTGTCTCAAGGGGCAGATAATGAAGGAACCAGGCAGACAGTTAATGGTGAGAGTGGTCAGCCCAATTTAGTGATGATGGAATTGAAGTCAGGTTGTGGCCAACCTGGTTTGGGTGCTTTGTTGGTGGAGAAAATGGAGTTATCAGAAGTGGTCTCGGGTGAGGAAGAGAATCTGGCAAATTGTAACCCATTGTCTACAATTATCCCTTTAGGGATGGCATTGTCGATGGATACACACAATGATTCTGAGGTGTTGAATATAGGAAATACGCTAAATGTCTCTAGTTGGGTGAAGAACAGAATCCCAAGCTTTAGTAAAATGATTGGGCTTTCTACAAATAGTCATGAAAAGTTGTGTATTGATTATTTTCAAAGGCTAGAAAGGGAGTTGGCGGTTATTAACAAGCAGCGAAAGAAAGCAGCTGCTAATCGAAAAATAGCGTACTCCACAGGTAAAGGGAAAAGAGAGTTGAGGAATCTAATCTTAACAGTTAACTATGATGGGAGATAATGTATTGGTAGTGAGGTAGAGATAGTTGTGGGGCCTCAAAAGTTTTTATGAAGCTGAATATGATTTCTTGAAATGTTAGAGGTTTGAATGACCCTCAAAAACGTCTGGTAGTAAGAAATTTGTTATGTGGGTGGAAAGGTGATGTTGTATGCCTTCAAGAAACAAAGCTTGCTGGCATAGATAGACAGCTGGTTTGCAGTTTATGGGGCTGTTTGTATGTGGATTGGGTGGCTCTTGACGTTGATCAGTCGGCTAGTGGGGTCTTGATTATGTGGGATAGGAGGGTCTTAGAAAAGACGGAGGTTTTGGTGGGCTCATTTTCAGTGTCATTTCAGTGGAAAGGTGTGGAGGATGGTTTTATTTGGGCATGTTCAAGAGTGTATGGCCTAAATGCTAATATTTTGAGAGGCGATTTGTGGGATGAGTTGGTTGGTACTCAGTAGTATTGGAATGTTCCCTGGTGCTGTTTTGGGGATTTTAATGTTCTCCGTTTTCCTAGTGAATGGAGGGATGGGTCTCGGCTTACTCCGGCTAGGGGAAAGTTTTCTGAATTTATTGAAGATTTAAACTTGATTGATTTGCCGTTGGAGGGAGTGAGTTACACATGGTCTAATGGCATGGACCAACCATCCATGTCTAGGATTGATAGAGCTCTAGTTTCTCATGACTGGGAGCAACACTTTCCAGATGTCATCCAACAGATTCTTCTTCAAACTATTTCAGATCATTTCCCTATTCTCTTGGAGGTAGGGGGTATGGCAAGGGGGAAAATTCCTTTCCGGTTTGAGAATATGTGGTTGAAGATGGATGGGTTTGTTGATAAGGTTGATTTATGGTGGAATCAACATACTTATTCGGGCACACCTAGTTTTGTGTTTGCAAAAAAATTGAAAGCTTTGAAAGAAGAAATTATTTAGTGGAACCACCAAGAGTTTGGCAATTTTGGGCGTAGGAAGAAAAAATTGTTGGGGGCTTTAGAGTTACTAGATGCTAAGGAAAGGGTTCTTAGTCTCACGAAGATGGAAAAAGGTGAGAGAAATGAAGCGAGATCGCAAGTTGAGCTTCTTCTTTCTCTAAAAGAGATCTCATGGAGACAAAATTCAAGGATGTTATGCATTAAGGAGGGAGATAATAATACTAAGTTCTTTCACAAGATGGCTAATTCTCACAGAATGTATAACCATCTAAGTTTCTTAGAAGTGGATGGGGTGATTTATAAGGACAGAGCAGAAATTGCGGCTCAAGTTGTTCAATTTTATAAAACTTTATATCAAGAGCCTGAGGAGTGGAGACCTTTTGTGGAAGGATTGGAGTTTGACCAAATAGGGGAGTTGGAGAGGGGCTGGTTGGAGAGAAGGTTTGAGAAAGATGAGATTCTTTCAGTGGTCAAAGATACGAACGGGGATAAAGCTCCAGGCCCAGATGGCTTTCCTATGGCCTTTTTCTATCAGTGTTAGAGAGTAGTAGAAAGAGATGTTTTGGCGGTCTTTGAAGAGTTCCATCAGCACTGTAAGTTTAAGAAATCGCTTAATGCTACCTTTGTAGCTTTGATTCCTATGAAGAATGATGCCTCTAATATCCGTGACTTTAGACCCATTAGTTTGGTGTGGAGTTTATATAAAATCTTGGCCAAAGTTTTGGCAAATAGATTGAAAATGGTGTTAGATCAACTGATATCGAAATCTCAAAATAGTTTTGTGGGAGGTAGGCAAATCCTGGATTCAGTTCTCATTACCAATGAATGTATTGATAGCAGAAAGATGAGTAAGATTCCGAGGGTGATTTGTAAGTTAGATATTGAGAAAGCTTATGACAATGTGAATTGGGAGGCTCTTCTGAAGTTGTTGAAGAAAATGGGCTTTGGGGAGAAATGGTGTAGCTGGATACGTACCTGCATCTCTACAGTATAGTTCTCTATGTTGGTCAATGGGTCTCCAGCTGACTTCTTTGGTAGCTCTAAAGGTTTGAGACAAGGAGATCCGTTGTCTCCTTTGTTATTTTTAGTTATCATGGAGGTGTTTAGTAGGATGGTGAAGAGAATGAAGGAAGCAAGCTTACTTAGTGGCTTTAGGGTGGATGGTAGGAGGAGTAGAGGGGAATGTGTTTCTCATTTGCTATTTGTAGATGATACCATTTTGTTTTGTGATGCAGAGGTGGAGCAAGTCCTTCATGTTTGTCTACTGCTTCTTTGTTTTTAGGCTGTGACTGGTTTGAAGGTTAACGTAGCTAAAAGTGAGATGGTTCCTATAGGGGAGGTAAATAATTTGCAGGCTTTGGCAGAGATTTTGGGTTGTAGGGTTGGGGCCTTGCCAATGACGTATCTTGGTATGCTGTTAGGGGCGTCCCATAAGTCCCCTTCTATTTGGAACCTTATTTTGGAGAAAATTAACCGGAAGTTGGCAAGGTGGAAAAAGTTGTATTTATCAAAAGATGGTAGGCTAACTTTGCTTAAAAGTACGCTATCTAGTCTCCCCACATATTTTTTTATCTTTGTTCACCGTTCCTACTCATGTGGCTAACAAAATTGAGAAGCTTCAAATGGACTTCCTGTGGAGTGACTTTAAGATACATTTATTGGGTTGGAATAAGGTGTGTTTGCCTATTGCTAATGGTGGTTTGGGTATTAGGAAATTGACTACTTTCAATAAAGTCTTACTAGAAAAGTGGCTTTGGCGTTTCGGGATTGAGGAGAATAGGATTTGGAGGAGGGTGGTAGCTTTGAAGTTTGGGGAAGAATTGGGGGGGGTGGGGGGTGGAGCTCTAAGTTGGTAAAGGGTGCTCATGGGTGTGGTTTGTGGAGAAGTATCCGGATGGGCTAGGACTAGGAGGTTTTTAGCAATAATGCCCTATATAAGGTTGGGGTGGGGGATAAAGTGAAATTATGGACAGATAGGTGGTGCAGAGATCTTCCTCTCCATTTGGCTTTTCCAATCTTGTACAATTTTCCTGCAAACAGAGAGGCTTTCGTTGAATCTTCTCTTTCTTGTCAAGGAGCAACGGTTAGGAGAACTTTGAATGTTCGCTTCATTCGAGGTCCTAATGATTAGGAGGTAAATGTGGTGGCTGATTTCTTCCATTTCTTGGCATCCAATCTACCTTCCATGACAGATGGTGATCGTTTGAGATGGAGGTTGACAAAAAACGGGGATTTTACTATCCGCTCATTTTATCATAAATTACATGACTCCTCTGTTGCTGTTTTTTAGGGAAGTCAATTTCATACCATATCGGCCGGTATAGCCGGAATATACTGTACTGGCCAACAATCTGGTACGTATAACCCCCATGTTTTGTACCGAAAAAAATACCGGCCGTACCGGTCATGTACCGACCATACCGGCCAATTTTGGGCAATACTAGCCGGTACCGGGGGTACCGGCCGGTACAGAAAAAAGTTTTTTTTTTTTTTTTTTTTTTTTTTTTTTTTTTTTTTTTTTTGTTTTTTTTTTTTTTTTTTTNTTGAAAATGTGAAGGAAGACTTTAGAAGATTGATAATTTTATATTTGAAATGAAATGAGATATGATTAGCCACACAGTCCAGAAGTGAGATAGGAATCATCAATCATGGTGTAGAAGTACAACACTGGCACTGCTATGTAATATGTATTTTCTTTATTAAGACATGCTTTGTAATAAGAGGTGCAAGTGGCATGCATGTTGGACAAGGCTGGAAGAATTTAGTCAGGAGGTATTATTGGGCAAACCATGCATCATACGGGCCATGCTTAAATTTGGGCCCAGATTCTTCTCAAAGTCCTTTTGGACTCCCATGGGCTAAAACCAAATCCCAACCCATAAAGAATTTGTACACATCTCAAAGTCCTTTTGGGCCCAGATTCTTCTCAAAGTCCTTTAATTGATCTGTGGGGAGACCCCAATCCTTTTTTAACCAAATCATTTGACATAAAGAGTTACCCACCTATGGTGGATGGAGTGTCCTTTAACTCAATGGCGAGAGGCAACGGACTCTCATTGTTGCATGGCTTCCAGGAAGAGTAGCAAAGTCTCTCACCTAACTAGTTTAACTGTTTAATGCCCGTTCTTAGGGGTTGGCTAACCTCTCCCACCTAGCCCGTTTACCTTACCTAATTACCTTCAACAACCTTCCCCTAAGATCTAAAGTTAAAGGAGCAAAAAACAAAACAAAAACGAAAACGAATATACATCAATGCAACTCTCCCACAATATTGATTGAACACAAATTTTCCCTTCAAAAAAAAAGAAAATGAATCATATAATGAAATATACGTACGTCCTAAAGATTAACTATAAATATATATATATATATTTGCTTTGGTAAAAATTTAAAATTGTTGGTACTATTTCTTGACAGAACGATTGATTAAAGAAAAACCATTGTTAGAGTGTCATGGATGTACCCTGACCTAAATGAAGACCTTTCCTTGAAATAACCCATGCATAAGTAGAGATTAGATAATCAAAAAGATGGCTTACTGCTTCTAGCAACTTTTACATGGAGGACAATGAATCATTACTAAGAACTATCCCTTCTCTAAACAAAGAGCTATACAAAGGAAGAGAATAAGAAAACTATGTATAGAATGAAATAGAGAATTGTAAATTTATAGTAAGAGAAGGAAAAAAAAAGAAAAGTCAAAAATAAAAGAAGATAAAGGCATAGAAGAAAAGTAATATTAAGATAGATAGTAGTGGAGAGATGAAAATGTAAAATGAAGGGAAAATTGGAGAAAATATAACATTAAGTTAGAAAATTAATAAGAAAAAAAAAATCAAAAAAAGAAAAGAAAAGAGAGAATGTTGGAAATAATCGGATGATATGACCGCTGATGTGGCTTAACAGAAGCATAGCAATAACAAATGTTAAACTTCAACTTTTATATATATACACACACACACATATATATAGATTCTAACCTATAAATTATAGGTTTCTTAGTTCAACCTTTATTAATTTTTTTTCTATATAATTCACATGCATTGCCGTTTCCTAAATATTTCAATGGATCTTCTGAGATAGCTAATGTATCCAACTTACAAAATACCTTGTGCAATTCTTTTCCATTTGAATATATTTCATTCATTTCCAATCCCCCATATATTATTCAAACTCAACACTGGAAATGCAAGAGCTGAAGGTTGATGTGAGGGTAGAATTATGATGGTGCTGGTAGACACTAAGATGTTTATTCTGGCAGCAACAAATTGACAACTAAGTAATCCATCTTTCTCCTTTCTATTAGTAAAAGTCATCCCGATCTGGCCTATCAAGGTAAAAACAATTTTTTTTTATTAAAAAAAAAAAAAAAAATCTTAGGAAAAGCACATCTCATAAATTAAATAGTGGTTTCAGAACCACACTTTTTCACAATTATTTTAAACTTCATTTAATTTCTTAGGGACTATTATCGAAGTACAGCTGCTGTCCATTATCAAACACTTGAATATAGATACAACAATGGCTGAACTCCGCAATCTTCTTCTTCTTCTTCTTCTTCTCTTCCACCGCATTCAATCCCCCCCCCCCCCCCCCCTCGCCGCGGGGGTGGTAAAGCTAAGAGATACACAGAAGTGATCAATCCGATGGTCAACCGTTTAATTCATGAGTAAAATCAATTTAGGCATTCATCCATTCAGCTTCTCTTCTCCTTGGGAAGCAAAAGAATCAATTACGATATAAAAATTTTGGCTATATCATGTAGTATTCTTTGCCACCCTACAAACATCCATAAAAAAGGCTTGCATTCTAAACTCCAATATCCCTGCAAATAAAAAGAGGACAAAGTGCAAAATCAGGAAAGGACCCATCCCCCTATATCAACCATGCATGAAACAATTTTTTTTTTTAATCAGTAAATTATACATGTACTCAGTGGGTCTCAAGCCTACATCCTTAACCTCCACTTTGCTCTGACAAGGAGAGTTGTCATTTGAGCTGGAGTTCAGTGTCACCCATGCATGTAACATAGTTATTTCTTTGCATTAAATTCGATAACACAAAGAGGCCACATCAAATTTTTAGATCATATCAAGAAACATGATTATAACAACCAAGACTTAATCCAAAAATTTTGGGGTCAGTGATGGATCTTTTTTTCTAGGGGGAAAAAAAAGCCAACATACTGAAACTGAAGCAACATTTTCTCTTCTTTATATAATTTAAAGCTATCATGGTAATTATGGAATGTAATTCATCATAAAGATAAGCATCTGTGCCGCTTTAAGACAAAAGACAGGAAAAAGCTACCACTATCAAAAAATTTCACGTTCATACCTTGGACAATGGTATGAACCAAGATGTTGTACCTGTAGGTCCAACCTTGTGTTAAGAAGGTAAATAACATATCCAAGGGGCATCATCAAATAATTTTAGTTAGGCAAAGGACTGGATTGGAGCTTCATCGTCACTTCATCAAGGCAAGCCTGAAGACCTCTAAATTCTTCTGTGTCTAAGAAGCTCTCCGCCTGTGATTTTATAAATGAATCTTATAAATCCAACTTTACAAAATGATTGACAAATTAAAAGGCGATCTGACCTGCATACTGTCATGCAAAAATGGTTACACCAGCATAGCAGCTAAGCTAATTTAGAGTTCTACACACAATTTAGTAAGATAAAAAAAATATAGAACTTAGTGTTCCAAAGTAAGGTTTTCTTGCTTAGAGCCTTATAACTCAATTGGCACCTCTTGATATTTCCAACGGAGACATCCTAGGTTCAAATTCCCCATCCACCTTCGTAACTATCAAATTAACACATATATATGAAAAGACATTCTCAAACATCAAAATATAAACATCTTGCCTGTTTAATTATGTTCTTTAGATGCATCTCAGCTGCAAGGAGTTCCCGACAGCTACCAGTAGATGAAGAAATTTCCATGTACACCTTGCAAAGGTCCAAGGAGGCTTGTGCAAAACTTTTAAAACGATCTCTATCTTTCCATAAATCAGATCCCTGAGAGAGAGAGAGAGAGAATAATGTGTTAATAATGTGATTATAGCTTTCTCATCTAAAGTAAAATTTGATGCAGAGAAAGGAAACTATAATATCCACTACCAAACAAAGGGGAAAAAAAAAACATACTGAGCCCCTTGTGGGCAATCACAGAAAGCATCTCATGGCCAAAATAAGAGATTCATGCACAGAAATTCTCGTTCACATGAACCAGAAATTAGGCTAAGTCCCTAGTGGGGAATTTGTCTATGTGTGCTTATGGTGGGTTTAGAATTTGGAGAATTTATGGATCTGGGGTTTAGAGTTATTGAAGAAAGGGCTATGGGGTAAAAAGGAATTAAAAGGTGGCTTGATGAGTTGTTTAATGGCTATTTGGTAGAATTACATTTAGGGTTTGGGGTTTTGATAGGTAAAAAAAAAAAGACTTGAATTATTGTTGTAAGGAAGAAGGAAGAAAATAAATTTAACGGTATTTAGGGTTGTATGAACAGAACCAAAAGAAAGAGAAGGAAAAAAGATGAGAGAAATGAAGAACATCACACAAAAGTCAAGATGCCTCAATGCACAAAAACACTCAATATTTTTATTATCAACTCCATCCATCTTTGAGTTCATTGAGCACAAATATATATATATATATATATATAAATAAGGACTCTTTGTTGTACTAGTAGTAATAAGACTCCATTGACTAGTAAACTAAAAATCTAATAAAAGACTAACTTGGAATTAAAAATACATAAAACCTAAGAAATTCTAGATTCAACTAAACCATCAATATACCCTTAATTCCCAAAGATTTCAGAAATTACAAATTTGCATTTGAATACAAAATTGATTGTAACTTATTATATAAAAAACCAAATTTATAACTATTTTAACCCTATAACACATAAAACAAGAAAATGAAAATGTCACGACTTTTACTTCAATTGGACTTCACATGTGGGTCCCATAACATAAATCTTGAATATTTGTTAACATTCTCCCCCAGCTAGGAAAAACTCAGCTTTGAGTTTTAATGTTGAAGTATAACAACTTTTGAACTTGAAACTTGCACCAAATCTTCAATCGCCTTCGAAGGCATTAAGAATAATGATTTTTTTTTTGTCCACTATCACACTAAATTCATTTGGAATGATAAAATCAAGAATTGACATATAGCAATTATATCAATATCTTCCTTGGTCTTGACTTTTCCACGATCAACCTTATGCTCAACTTGTTCCGTTGCGGTCTCCATTATCCTTGCAAGGTATTCCTTTGGTTGTTCTTGGAATTGGAAATGTGAATTGAAAGGCTGGGTTTTGCTCTTCAATGTAACACATTGATTCATTGAACCAACACCTGATTGAGGTTTCTGTGATAGCGAATTAGTATTGCCATATCCATCAATCTTTGCAGACAAGGGTGGGAACAAACTTGGGTTAACTTAGAATATCTAGGTTCTTAATCAACTACTCTTTTAGCAAGTAATTTTGTCAAATAGCAACTGTCAGATTACTCAAAGTTTCTTGCATGGAACACACCCTTTCACAGAACTGGTTTAAATCCTTCTTTGTTTCGTAATAGTATTGAGAAGTCCTAAACTTGGACTCTAATTCTGCATTACTCAGCGTTATCTTGGATGAGAAGATTCGTCAAGTGGTTGGGGAAGAAAATTAGCAAAGAAATTGTGGGAGGAACCTGGCTTTGGTATCTTTGACACCAAATTGACATAGGGAAAATTGGGGATTTGTCTGCATGTACTTGTGGCAGGTTTAGGGTTAGGAGAATTTTATTAATCTAGATTTTAGAATTGTTAAAAAAGGTATTATGTGATTATGGCATGATATCATTAGACTTTTTCTTACATCTTTTTTCAATAAATTTTATTACTTATAAAATAAAATTTAAAAAGTGGCTTAATGAGTTAGTTAATGACTATTTGAGAGAAGTATGTAGTGTTTTAAGGTTTTGATGGGTAAAAGAAACGGCTTGAACAATACCACAAGAAAGAGAAGAGAATGGGAGAACATACGAAGGAAAACATCACTCAATGCTCAAAACACTCGATATTTATATAAATCAACTACATCCATTTTCAAGTACATTGAGCACAAATAAATATACTGATTGTTTCTTGGACTAGAGTAGTATTAAGATTCCTAGTTTGACTTAGTAAACTAAAAATCTGGTAAAAGACTAAATTGGACTCTAAAAACATAAAACCTAAAATACTTAGGACATCCTAGAAAATTCTAGACTCAACTAAACTACCAAAATGCCCTTATTTCATAGGGATTGCCAAAATAAAAATTTTGCACTTGAATCCAAATGTTTTTAAAGGTTGCTGGGACAATTAAAAAATATTTTAACCTAAGACACAGATAACTAGACCTTCAAAATCATGAATTTTATTTCAACTGGACTTCACAAGTTCGTAAAGTTGAATTTATGTAGTAACAAACAATCTCTTCCACGGATGCATCTGTCTCCTCTAGACTTAACATATAGAAGGCAAGAAAGAAAAGCACCATGGGATCATAGTCTAGTTCACTGTAACCAAAGATCCAAGCCAAAACCCTATTTGATGTGCAATTAACAAACTCCCACAGAATGATACTACAAATCTTCCCCCCCCACAGGATGATTCTAGTTTGCCACAGGTGGTACGATGACAATATTTTAGGGGTCATTAATCTGAGTTTGACATGAGCATTATGAATTTAAATTTGGCATGAATGAGAGAGCACAATAGAAACAATGATCAGAGCATGACAAATAGCTGAGATAAGACTGGAAATGTTTAAATAATAACCTATCTAGTACATTAAAGCAAATAAAGAAATATCAAATATATTAACTAAAACAATTTAAGACTTCATAATTCAAAATTATATTATTAAAAGAAGTACATGATATAGGCACCTGTGGTGCTCATTTCTCATAACTCTATAAATCTAGGAAATGTCCTTCACAAATTATTTGATAAGACTAAATAGATAATCTGTTCATTTATTCGTCTTTAAATGTATAGCATACTAAGAACAGTTTTCAAAAAGGGCACACTAACTGAAAGAGGGGAAAACAGCACTAAAATTAATCATACAAAGCTTCTTCTTTTTTCCTTCAAGAAAAAGGATGTACTAGTCATTGCCAGTGATACCTGATATGATCTAACTTGCTTTAAGAGGGCTTCAGAGCACATTGTCAAATCTCCTTTGATTTTGTGCCACCTTGCATACAAGCCCCAGATATTTGCTCTACCGTCATTTCGAACCATCTATATCAGAAAGGGAAATACTCAATAAAAAATATGTAATGAGAAGCCGTGCTGATCCTACTTACAAGAACCACAAGAATGAAACCAAGGGATCACCACAAGAACAAAACCAAAGTTTTTTTTTTTTTTAAATCCCAAAACATATAGAATCAGTTATTGAACAAGTTTTTTATTTTATTTTTGATAGGTAATAAAAATTTTATTGAATAAATTGAACATTGTGTTCATGATGATGAACACTGGACATGAAAAAACACAAAAAGCTCAAGAGCTAAAGCTAACAAATTGTAGGAAAGTAGAAATTGAAATACATTGTGTATAACCCCAAATATGAGCTTAATCAATTATTGAACAAGTAACACTCCATTTGTTTTGATGGAAAGAATACAATTTCTAGAAAAATTAATTGGTTTCCTAAGTTTGGTCAAAACCTTGGAAATGATCTGAAAAACAATGTGCTGTTTACAAAAATCATTAATATTTCAGTTCCCAAGGGAGCACTACAAGAACAAAACCAAAGATTTTTTTTTTTTTTATAAAAAAAAAAAAATCCCAAAACATATAAAATAAATTATTGAACAAGTTATGCTCCATTTGTTTCGATAAATAGAAATACAATTTCTAGAAAAATTACTTGGTTTCTAGTGTTTGGTCACAACCCTGTAAATGATCCAAAACATTTTGCAATGCCTGGCTTGTACAGAAAATAGTTAATATTTCAGTTTCCATATAATTATAGAAACAAACACTTTCATTCACAACATGACTATTGTTTAGAGCAACTAGAAAATCAACCTTTTTTCAAGTACACATTTACTAGTTCACAAACATAAAAGTCATAACAACAAATAAAGCTAATAATAATTATTCTCTACATATTTACAACTTTCTTATGGCAATCATTTTAAAAATAAATAAATTTCCCAAACTCATTTTTATTTCTCTTTTTCCCCCCCTACCCACCAATTAATATTATTATCCTTTTCCGCCCGTTCATCCCACCTTATCTTCTCACTTTTCCTTTCTCCTCTGTCTCTTTCTTTTAAATCACATGTTCACCCCATCATATCTTCTCTCTTTTCTATTTCTTTCTACTCTTTTTTTTTTTTTCTCTCTAACCTTTTTATCATTCACTCTTTTTTCTATTTCTTTCTCCTCTTTTTTTTTTCTCTCTAACCTTTTTATCATTCACTCTTTTTTCTATTTCTTTCTCCTCTTTTTTTTTTTTTTCTCTCTAACTTTTTTCTATTTCACTGCCATTTTTATCATTCACTCTTTTTTCTATTTCTTTCTCCTCTTTTTTTTTTTTTCTCTCTAACTTTTTTCTATTTCACTGCCTACCGTAAATCCTTATCTTTCTCTTTTTTTTCTTTCCTTTTTTTTTCCTCCTCTCTCTTGTTCACTTCTCACCAATTACTTCTCTCTTAACATGCACCCTTACCTCCTTTCCTAGGGAGCATCATCATAGAATGACAGTGATGTGAAGGAATGGGTGATGGATGCCATGGTTTTAGCCAGTGAATGAAACAGGGTAGGTGAGGAGAGGAGATGTGGCCCTTGCAGACAGGCAGCTGTGGGTTAGGATTTGGGGTCATGTGTAGGGTGGGTGTATGGTGGTTACACGGATGAGAAAGAGAGAGAAAAGGAAGAGATTGTTACTGTTGGAGTGAGGTGCGTCTAAGTTTCCACGACTCACGTTAGCTCAAAAAATGTTTTCCACCTTTGAAAAGAGGAAACGTTTGCCACCCTAAACGGCTCATTTTCTGTTGACCGTGGAAAATATTTTCCATTGACTTTCATAGTGCGCCATACCGACACCAGAAAATAAAGAAATCTCCACCAAAACAAATGGAATGTTAGATTACAAATAGAATAGTCACAGCACAAATAAGCATAGATCAATAGCTAGATGCACTAATATGCATTCATTTTAGCATGGCAATGATCAATTGGTGCACTGACTTGATTCAAGAATGGCCACATATGCATCATGTGCCTACACATTCAGAAAAAAAAACAAAACAAAAACTCCAAAATATATGACAGTAACCACAAATGCAAGTAGGCAGAGATATGACTACACGATTGGTACTGAAGAAAAAGCAGGACCAAATGATAATCATGAAAGTATTTGAATACCCGCTGTAGGACTTTCCCAAGAATCTCCAAATGCTCAGTTTCCCTTGACCTTCTCTCCACAGACTCTGCATTTGTTGACTCATTAAGACGGTCTATTTGAGAATCAGCTGGACAATCTTGATCAGTAAAATTATCGTCATTGATCATCACAGGAGATACAGAATGATCAGTTGAAGCCCTTCTTTCCACCTCTATCATAATCCCCTTTAACAATTCAATGTCAATTCTTTTATTACTAGTCATGTCCGAAACCTTCTGTATAGCTTCCAGAGCCTAAAAGAGCCAATACATAAATGAAAAACAAGGACATATAGACAATTAGAATGATGCCACCATAAAAAATTAAAAAAAATAAATAAATAAAAATAAAAAAAAACTATATCAACTTCATGGCCTAAACAAACATTTTCACATGTAACAACTATGCAAAGGATGGTTAAATATGAAAAAAGGCCCAACAATTGAAAGGCCTAAGCTAGTCCATCTGATAGAAAGTGAGCAAATTATATTGAAGATGAAGCCTTTAATTATTGGTTTTCCATCATACCACATTCCAACATCATAGCATTTTATATCTTTTTAAAGAATAGCTAAATCCCTTTTTCCCAAAGTCAAGCAGACTTGTAACTATGCCCAGTCATGTTATTTTAAAATAACAACCAAGCCTTATTCCCAAAATATTTTGACTATTGATCTTCAACAAACTAGGAAAGGTCAGCCACATGAATTCTTTTCCATCACTTCATTCTATCCAAAGTCATACTATCTATAACCTCTTTAATTGCTGTCATTTTGTACTACTATTAATGTTATTTTAGGTTTTCCTCTACCTACTTTTTTTCATTCCCACGACTTGAATCAACTCACTCTTTCTCATTGGTGCATTAATCATTCTTCTTTGTACATGACTAAACCATCTCAAGTGACTCTTCCTCATCTTCTCATCAATAAGGGTCACCCCTATCTTTAAGTGAATTTCCTCATTACAAATCCTAATTATTATATTATCATTTCGGCTATAAATATGTTACTTTTTAACATTCAATACTATAGAGTACAAATGGTCTTATAACAATCTACTCCCGATGTGTTTCTCTACTACTTCATCCGCCTTGCAATTATCATATGATTCACATCATCTTCAATCTCTTCATCCATTCATCTTTGTTTCTTCTTTCACTAAAGTTATATTATATGTACTCTATTTTAGTCCTACTTAGCCAAAAGGCTTTAGAGTGCAAACCATCTCTTCAAATTTCTAACTTAACATTAACTTCACATACAATTTCATCCACTAAAACCATATCATGTGCAAAAAGCATACACCAAGGAACTTCATCTTGAATCAATTTAGTGAGCTCATACATCACTAGTGCAAAAAGATATGGACTTAACGTTGATCCTTGATGTAAACCTATAATGATGAAAAGCTCACTTGTAATGCATCCACTTGTTATCACCTTAGTTATATACTTTGGAGGAACTCTTTCTTTTCTAAAACCCACCACATAACCTCTCTAGGGACTGTATAGTATGTTTTCTATTGACCAAAAAAAAAAAGTTAATGGAGTTTTTTACGGGCTTCTCTATACTTTTTCATAAATTAGATGTCTAAGTAAGAAAAGAGCTTTTATGGCAGATTGTCCTAGCATAAAACCAAACCAAATTGATTCTTCATATTGTTGTTTTTTGTCTTAACCTATATTAAATCACTATCTTCCAAAGTTTCATAGTGTGATTCATAAGCTGTGGTAATTTGCACAATTTTGATATTTCACTTGCTCTTGTAAATAGGTATAATTATAAAAGTATCTCCTCCACTCATTAGGCATTTTGTTTACACTTAAGATCTTATTGAAAATGTTTGTCAACAAGCATACAGCCATGGGTCCCATGTTACCCAAGCACTTACAAACTTCAATGGGAATTTCATCAGGTCCCACTGTTTTACTCGTTCTCATCCTCCTCAATGCATCATACCTTGATCATCCTAATTTTCCAAACAAACCTACAGTTTCTAATTGTGTTGATTCACTCCAACCTCTTTGATATCCGCTTCCTTTACTAACACCATTTGATCTTCATTTATAATGTCAAAAAAATGCACTTGACATCATTCAAACTCTTGTTTTTATTTCCCTTGACTTAGCAAGATTATAAATATTCTTTCCTCCATCCTTCATCCTCAACTTGCAATATACATCTTATATTTAGCTTTTTGGACAACCTTTTTTGTTTCCCACTTACCATTTTATAATTTTCATAAGCAACATTGTCTCTACATCTAGGTACACTTCTACAACTTTTCTCTCATTAATCTAATTGATACTTGAACCTCCTTATTCCACCAAGTCCCCAAAGTAGATTGCCCACACCCTTTAGATTCTCCAAGTTCGTCTTTAGCCAGTTTTTTAAATACAACTAGCCATGTTATTCCACATCTAAGCGACATCTTTTTCTAGCTCCCACTTGCCTTCTTTGATCATTTAATATTTGAACTCATCTTGTTTCTCTCCTCCCTTCAAACCCTACCACCTAATTCTTGGGTTTCTCTCTAATATCTCTTCTTTTCAATTGTCTAATACATATATTTAGTACCATTAGCCTCATGTCACCTTAAAATCTTTACAACATCTAATATCAACGTTTTGCGTAAGGATGAAATCTATTTGACTAATGTTTGTCCCATTTTTGAAAGTAATTCAATGTGCGTCCCTTTTTTTGATCCAAGTGTCCGTTAATATCAAATCTTATGAATTTAAATCTAATAACATATCCTGATTCATTTTTTACTCCATATCTCTAGCATCCATGAACTCTTTCAAAACCCCGTACTATCTTTTCCAACAAGACCATTTAGGTGGTCTCCCATTGAAAATCTTTCTTCATTTGGTAACCCTTAAATCAATTCATCCATGTCCTCCCAAATTCTTTGCTTGATGGAGTTATTTCTATTACTTATTAGAGGGAGATAGCTTCCGCGTCAGCAATATAAACTGCCACCGGACTAACAACATCAGGTTGAACATATATATTTGGATAAACATAATTCGTAAACCTAACATAATTGTTTAACAGGGCCATCTCAAGCAGAGAGGGTGGTTCCATATAGTTTAAGGCTGTAGACCATTCAAAAAAAGAGCTTGAGCTAAGCTGCAAGAATGAACCATAGGTCAGGTTTGTATATTTAACTAGCACAATGTGTCAGTGTGCCGACTAGAATCCTTCATATTATGGCCTGACAAAGTACCCCCTCGTTAAGGGCTGTATCACATGAAGCCTCCAAAGGAAGACTTAGAATAATGCACTACTTTGCTAAAAGAAAGCACTTACCTGATCAATATTACCCACATCCAAAGCAACATGACAGTAGTTCTCCCACAACTGCCAGCTATCTCGCCTGTCACCAAATCACGTTTGGTCACCACATATTCATATATTTGCAAATCCAAAAATTAGAAATGTGTGTGCGCGCGTGAGTCTGTGCAGAAACATCATTCTAATGAAGGGAAGAAAGACGAAACTTGAACTTAAGAGCTTCTTTAAATGCAATGAAAGACTCTTTGCTCCTCTTGTTGATCATATGCCTGCATAATTGGTAAGTTGCATAAAATTTATCCTCTAAAAAAAATATAAAGGCATACATATAATTTATTAAAGCCAGTTAGAGGAATTAAACAACAAACAAGTATTCACAATATTAATTCTTGAATGACAACTAATCACAAGTGACTTTCATTTATGAGAAAATATAAAATGACTCAAAATAGTCTTCATAAGTCATTCAAAACATAATTCTTAGTATTTCATGTTGTTAAGAGGGAGTGAGGGACACTAATTAACATCTAATGTAAAGCACATATAAAATGACTTGCCAGTATCTCAAGGGAAAACAATTGCATATAATAATTCACTACAAATGAGACTGTGATTCAACAAAAACAAATAATCAGCTTATTTTCTATAAATGAACGGAAACAACCCTCATTTCCTTGCTTCCACCATCTCAAAGTCTTGAAACAAAACCTTTGTTCCTGATAGCTATGGTATTCTTGTTTCCCTTCACATCTCTACAAACCCTAATGAAGTCCCTACAGAATTGACTCAACTTATGGCTTAACACGTAGTTCAAACTAAATTTATTATCTTTTGATAAGTAACTGAATTCATTATAGCACTGGTAAAAAGTTCAACCGGGAAAAAAATAAGACAATTACTTTATCAAGAAAGTAATGCAACAAAAGACAACCAAGCCAAAATGATATTTTAGAGCTGGATATTTAATATTATCCACCCCATAGTCTCTTAAATCCTAAACACCAAATGCTAGATTCCAATTTAAGAGCAGACACTGGACCAACTAATCTGGAAAGAAAGGTTTGGTGTCAGGATTTTAGAGGCTATGCGGTGGATAAAACTAAGAATCCAGCTCTTAGCAATTTAGATTTTATATACAATTTAGAAATATTTGTTTATAAGTATATGCATATAATAAATCTCTTGAAACAAAGACAAAAATAAGATAAATAATTAGAAGGAAGCCCCCATGAAATAATAAAAGTTAAGTTACCTCGATCTCTCATGAGGTTTTGTGACATTACAATAACCCCCCTTCCTGTTTTATAAGCTAGACTATGCAATAGCAAGTATACTACCCTTTTGAGTAAAAGAAGGCAAAAAAATAGTACAGTTTCATCTTTAGATAATAAAAATCCTGTTATTAACACCATTGACCCTTTTGTTGTGACAGCAAAGGCCATTGTAATATTCCAAACAAGGGGGGAGGCCATTATAATTCTCAAAAAAACTTACTTATCAAAAAACTAATGATAATTTTCAAAAAAGAAAAAAAAGGCTGTCTGGTTGAAGTAGGAAATTTTATGTAAAAGTTCAATAAAAGATATTAGCACTGTATTGAGATGAGAAAACAAAAGGCAGTATATTTCAGCATGGAAAGAATGCAAGATGACTCAGAGCAAAGGGTGCATACAAACAAGCAATATTGTTCCAAGCCTCCCCGTTATCAGGATCAACTTGAACAGCACGAGTAAATCCATCCAGAGCCTTCTGAACATCTCTAGCCTGTAACAATTGTTCAGCAATAGATTCAGAAATTTCTGATAAATTGAAGAATACAATGCCAGGAAAAATCCCTTCAATAGAGAATTTAACACAATGCAGATCACATAAGTCACCTTCAAAGCAGCAGCCCCAAGGGCAAACCAACCATCTGGATGCAAAGAATTCAAGGCCATCGCAGATTCCCTGAAACATAATAATCACAACGAAATTGTTGTAAAACCAAATCAGCCATGAAGTACACATATTATCATCAGTACTAAATAACAGAATAATATAGTAGAAGCCATTAGAGGAAACTTACCAAAGGATTTTAGATGTCTGATAGTCCCCTCTATTGTATGCACTACGAGCAAGAGATCGCTGACAAACAGACTCAATAAAATTAACATAAAGTCCACATAAAAAGCATACTGATAAAAGGTTGATAGCAAGAAATGGAATCACCTTAGCTCTAGCTGACTTATCATTTGAAATTTCCAGGGCTTTCTGGTAGCAAGCATCATCATTTGTAACATCACCCAATGAACACCTAGGAATAATTTTTAAGCAAGTAAGATATATTTTGCAAACCCAAAGATGAATTTTAAGCAAGTGAGATAATTTTAATAAATAAAGGTTACGGAAAGCTATTTCAATTTTAGCATTATTTGAGTCATGCAAATAGCAACTGCTAAAGAAAATGTTAAGTAACAATAATCAACACCACTATAAGAATAATTTAGACCCCTCTTGATTGAAATAAGTTTTAGAAGTAATTACCAATAAGATTCCAATTCCACTTGCGTTTTCCTATTTATTCTCTCATCACCTAAAATAATGCATTCGGAAAATACCACTCTTAAAGAACTCTGAAGAAGTCTTTTACAGATAAGCTGATATGGATGCAGTAAACAAGAATACATAAAACTGACACAAACAAGAAAGCAAGCTGATGTTTCTATGAATAACCAAGTGATAAGCAAATGGACCAACCTTCTTGCATATGATACACATATTTTAAGAATGAGCCTAACACATTTACATTTTTTTTCCCCTTACAGAATCTCAAATATATGCACCTTTTAAAAATTTCATAATGAGACAGGTAAAGCTTTACTTTTGGGCACTTTCAAACCCAAATAAAAGACACCCCTTCGGTAGATTTTAACCTGCATTCACCAGAAGTTCTTTGCATAATTTAACTTTAAAAATATATATATACCATAAATGCAAGAATGAAATAAGTCAAACAACTGAAAACAAGTTTTCATGTTGTAGGCTAAAGTAAAACATCACTGTATCAAGTTAAATAATACCATGTCCTCTATGATATTAGCAGGCATGTAAATATGATTTGATACAACAAGCTTTGCAAAACAAGCACAACATTATTTAGAAAAGGCCCAACATGTGTCAATATACATAATTAAATAGCCTTCCTTTTTAACATTTTTTGTGTCATAAACATAGTTCATTTCAGTCAAAACAGATCAGAAAGAACTCATCTTTGAGCTTATTAGTTGTCCACTTTAAATCAGGATTGATATCAAAAAGAATATTTGCTTCCACAATAACATGCCAGTGGAACTTTCAAACTTCGATTGCATTAGCTGAGGTAGAAAATTAATTCAACTAAAAGGAGAAAGAAAGGAAAAGACAAGTAACTTACATACCATAACCTGGGGTCATTAGGCATTTCAGATAGTCGTTTCTTGATGAGTTCAACAGCAGCTGCTTTCTTCTCCAATAAGCTGATTTACATATTGAATCTCACGTGAGACTCCAGCAACAAAATATGAAAAATGCACTGATGAAGGAAATTGACTTAGATAATGGGCTGTCAAGTATGAACATACCAGTAGCAAAATATAAGATTATCCCATAACTCTAAATCCTCAAAAATTTTAACTGCCTCACCAATTAAATGACAGCGAACTAAAAGTTCACCATATTCCCTAAAATTGATAAGGAAAAACAAAAAAACAAAAATCAATAGAAGTTAACCATGCATACAACTCTGGCAAGAAAAGAGCTTTTAGTATGAAATATTACACAGAAGAATAGATCTGCTCAATAGAAAAATGATTTTTTTTTTTTTTGGGGGGGGGGGGTGGGGGGGTGGAGGAGAGGGGGGTTATAGTGTATAAAGACAATGAAAGTGAATTTGTACTTTCGCAATGCAGGAATAGTAGGGATATAAACTCCAAAACAAAAAGGAATTCGTTGTGCCACTCCTGGAGAAGGCTCACTGACACTCTGGACCTGTAATAGTGCAGAATCTTTTTGTGAGATTTATAATAACAGTGATAAATAAATGAGGACTATTTATATACTGGAGCTAAAAAACTAGATTGCCTCATAGGATGAACTTTCCTCGGAACACATGAAATCAACAAAAACACCAGATATCTAGTAAGTAGTAACATTGTTTATTAAGTCAACACCTAATTAACCAACAAGGTAGGAATTAATGAGCAATGACCTTATAAAATATAGTTCTGAAAAGATGCTTCAATGAGCTTCCCTTATTATGAGCTTTTATGTGCACTCCCTTATCTAGTGTGAATCCGGTATGCATACACTTAGCTTACTGATCACGAGTTGCATAGTACACAAACCAATATAAATTATAGAAAGGTCTGTGTCCAAATAATAAATAATATCTTAACTTTAAACCCTCTATGGGTATTTAGAATCTGAGTTTTACATGCTAGTCGCACAATTTTTTTTTCTATTCTTTTTTTTTTTTCCTTTTTAAGGACCAGTTGCTCACTTTTAAAGAAACAAAAAAATAGTTTGATAGATATAAACCCAGCAATGGTGAAACTTTCTTGATGCTTATGCCATTGAACAGTTGCATGAAAAATTAAGACCGGCTTTGGTAAGACAAACCCCTTGCAATTTATGAAATATAGTTAGGTGTAAGGGACAACATTGCTGACATTAATGGTAAAAATGGCTAACTCTGAATGCCAAATACCAATAACATAAACAGCATTATCCACACTGCAAATTGACAAAAAATGAAGCATGTTGAGCATATGGGAAGGAATTATTTTAATAGATCCAAAATCATATTTCTTGGCCTCATGCTTACTCAGGTAGCATTGAGTGGGTGCAGACTCTGGTGAGCACAAAGTCAGTATATACATACACATGTACATACCCACACCTGTGTATCTACATATGTTTGTGCACGCACTCACACACACACCCTCTCTCTCTCTTCCGGTGTTACACTATTTAATTAAGGAAGAACAAAAACTACATTATCAGAGATTACAGAAGCCTATGAAGCAGAAGCAACTAATAAGGGGCAAGCCATAAAAAGCAAAAGCTGTGAGATGATTTGTAAGGCCTGAAATAACAAAACTGCGAGATTTCAAGTAGTAGCAAAGAAGCTCATCATAAATTGCAATGAAGGAAAACATGCAACTTGGTGGTGGATCCTCATATGACTCCAATACATAAAGCCTAGTCACCATAATCTGGGACAGCAAACCAAGTAGCTGAGTATCTAATAAGTTCAGGGAAATCAAATAGCCTATTTATCTTAGAAATTTTCTTTTTTTTCACTGTTAATAGTATATTGGATTACTAGCTTTGCCATGGGTGTCTTTGCTCTTTAATATTTCTTTCCTGCCACAAGAAATGAAAACTTGAACAGGAAACCTATAAATTTAGAGAGCAGGCAGCAATTCAAAAATTAGGAAGGAAAAAGTATTCAGTTGGAAAAACAACTGGATATCCTAAAGAAAATATAGCTAACATGATAACAATGATGCACCTCATACCAGTTTATCCATCATCAGCAATGCACGCTCCTTTGTGCGGCTACGAGTCGATTCCCATCGAATACGTAAGATGTCACAGAAACACTTTATCTGAAAGGGGAAAATTTTAAACAAGTCATGCCGGTATCAAAATTCAATAGGAATGCAAGATGACCTTGGTTATCTATAGGACATTAAAGCCCAGAAAGTTTTAAGTGTAATGGGAATAATTAAAACATGCATCCCTATATGAAGTAATAGGTAAATTAATCTCATGGCAAGTCCCATAACCGACTGTTACTGCTCAAACCCCTAAAGTGTAAGAAAGCCCCAACTAATAATAATGAAGTTGACCAAATTTTCAATTTCTTATACTTGTTTGCGGTACCCATTGTAATGGCTTATCTATGTACAAGTAAAGCCTCATTCTAACTTCTTAAGATGCAATGACTTTTATCAGAAGATTCAACATTTAACAGATTTATCATTGAAGAAATAAATGGTGTCATTTATAAAAATATTATATGCAATGTGAGTAAATACATATTGCCGTAATTATCTACTTACAATGAAGTATGACAACTGCTGAGAATCAATTGCCTCTATATATGGAGCCATATCCCATCCTGAGACAGAAATAGGGCTGTTGAATAACCAAAAGAGAAGGATCTCAACTCAGAAAACGACTTTATAATATAATTAAAATAACAGCAATGGGGAAAAGGAACTCTAGTAAAGGAGATCCTTGCCATATAGATAAGAAACAAATATACTTATCAAATAAAAAAAGATAATAAACAAATATGTCAGGACCATGGTAGAAGCAGAAACTGTTGTGCTGATTGGTTTGAGCATTATAGTGACAGATAGAACTTTAACTGCTTGAACCCAGTGGTGAACAGCTTTGAAGTTGATCTCTAAGCAGGAAAGGCATGATGGACCATGTTTCAATGTAATTTCAGGTCTATTTATTTGCTGCAGGCTTTCATTGTTCATTTTTAACTTAAAATTATCTTTTCTTGAATCTGCTCTCTCTATAAGCATCTTCAATGCTTGATTGATCATTTTTTTTTTTTTTTAATTAAGGAGGAAAAAAAAAAAGTAGACCATATTGAATGATGTAGTAAAATATATATATATATATATATATGCTTTTCATAGTCAGGGGAAAGAAAAAGGAAGAGTATTTCACAACTAAATTATAAGATACTAAAGTCTAATGGGCAAGTGAACTACTAACAATGTTTTTTTTTTTTTTTTTTTTTTAATTCTAAAACTCTTTTTAACTAGAAAACGTTTTTTTTTTTTTTTTTTAAATGTGTTCAAAAAAATTTTTTGATAAGTAAAAAGAGAATATTATTAAAGAATAGAATAGCAAGAAAAACACAAAGAGTTCACAGTAGTGAACAAAGGAAAAAAAAGAACAAAAAGACAGAAGCAGCCTTTAGGAGAACCCAAAGGCAGTTCAGCCTCCATTCCCCAAACTGTTCAAAGACAAAAATCAATTTTTTGCCCTTTCTAAAAATCTAAGTCTGTCTAGTTTATTAATACAATCTTTCATATCAGTTAAGGAATAATTTGAAATGATATAGCATGCATTTTGAAAATACAGTAAAAGTATAGTTTATTTCGCGTTGATCATCATGTCAACCAAGATGCAGCACATACTAGTACCAGAAGTTTGTGTCTAGAACTCACCCTGCATTTCACCATGTGGAATGCTCTTTTCAATAAGAAGGCATCGGGCCAGAATCACTGCCTGTTGGATTCCCCTCAAAGGGGCTGTAGCAGGACCACCATTTTGAATGCCTTGCAATCTACTTCCTTCATCATTGTCCACTAACAATTTTGGGGTCATCAATATGTCAGAGGTTTCAGGTTGATTTAAATGCAAATTATCTTCTCCAACACTAGACTTGTGGGCCTGGATACCAGAGCTTTCTAAGGGGCAATTACTGACATAGTTAGATGAGCTTGTGTTGGTAACAAGTACACTCTGTGCCTTAGGTTGTACCTATATCCAAGAATGATCTGTAAAGCTAAGAAGAAAGCATCTCTGGCAAAGTCCAACTATATGTACTTCAATTACCTGATGTACAGTACGGAAGCCAAGAATCCCAGTAACAGAAAGCTGAAGCCCAGCTGCCACTTCAGCTGACTCAAAATGTTGCCTGATATGACATAGGTACCTCAGCAAATAAAGAGAAGCTAGGAGTAATCAAAAACCCAAATCCCATTTCAAGATAGCCAAGTATACCTAGGGTAATAATCCCTCCACATTAAACTCATAATGATGTTCTAACAACTGGAAGCACATCTTCAGAGGGAAATTGGGGATTGCATGCAGTCTCTAACACAAACTTAAATGGCATACAAATAAATTTCCCATTTATCAACTGATAATACAAGTCACAAGGTAAGTAAAGTGTTTAAATTTAAAGACAAGGATTCCTTAACAAGAAGATATAAAAAAGTCTTCTGTATTATCTTACAATATAAATATTGAAATAAGTTCCCACAAGTTAAATATCTACCAATACAATATATCTTATTGTGCAAACATTATTTCAAGTTAAATAAACATGACTCCAGTTACTTTTTTGGGCTTTTTTTAATAAACCACTAATTAGTTCATCAAAGAAAATAGCTTCCCCTATTGAAATTTACCTGCAAGAATCAACTCTTCCATAGTTGTATTCCATTATCCCAGCTTCTAAATGAACCATCGAGATGATTGCTAAAGCATCTTCATTGTGTAAACTTGAACCAAAATAACTCATTACGTTTTCCAAAGTGTCAAAGTGATGTAGAGTCTCGCCCACATAGACGTGCAATAAATCAAACAAGGAAGACGACCGCTCATCCAAAATTCTCTGTTGAAGAAATATGAACCTAGCGAGCCACCATGAGATGCTACTAATTCCATACGTGGAAGATACACTTTCTCCAAATAACAAGTCTCTTGTCCTCGTGAGCAACATCTTAGCAAAAACTAAATACTACATTACAGCCAAAAAGACTTGTCTCAGATTTCAATATAACAACAATAATAATAACAGTTATGAAATATTACTACTGGTTTTTTTTTTTTTTTAATTCAATAGCTAGGGGAGGTGGGATTTGAACCATAGACATCTTATTTAGAAACACCAAGAGGTGCTAATCGAGCTAAAAGGCTATTGGCAATATTACTACCTAGTTACAGATGAGTCCTAGTTCAAAGGATACCGCCTCCTCTAACAATTGTAAGTAGAGAATGAGCTCATAGGTTCAAAACTCACTATGTTCATGTGTAATTTACCAATAAAAAAAAGCTACCATTATCCCATCAACAAATTTTACCTTCCATTAAATAAGTTGATGTTGTTCACTTTTTTTTTTTTTTTTTTGATAAGTAATGTAATTCATTAAATTATGAATAATAGTATGACATTCAAGTTAAAAGGCTCAGTAGGTTGGTAGTATTGGTGTAACAAAGAGTATATATTTCCATGACAATAAGAAGTGATCTCCGCTCTTCCCCCAAAAGTTCAAAAAATCAGACATCCCCTACAATCTAGGGCAGAATTTTCCTCCAAATTGATCTAGAGGAAAAATATGGAAAATTATTTTCCACTAATCATGTAACATGGAGATTCAAAAAATCATCCACATATGCTTATACTTTTTTTTTTTTTTGATAATTAACGTAAGAATATTATTAATAATAGAAAGATTGCCAAACCGAGTACATTGGAGATGTACTATGGGGGCACAAATCAGGAAACAAAAGAACAACGATCAAGAAAAATAGAAAAAGAAGAACAAGTGAGAAAAGACCACACTCCACTCAAAGAGAGTGTTTAAGAAAAAAGACTTAATCTCCAGCAAAGACCGTTCATAACCCTCAAAGCTTCTAGCATTCCTTTCACACCAAATGCACCAAATCAAGCAATGAGGCACTAATCTCCAAACATCAATGTGACGATGTCGTGCAAACTTTCCTTGCCAAGCCTCAAACAACTCAAGGACAGTATTAGGCATAACCCATTGAATACCAAACAAGCAGAAAACCAAAGACCACAACTCCCAAGCTATGGGGCAATGAAATAGAAGATGATCCACCGACTCTCCACACCTCTTACACATATAGCACCAGTCAAGCACTGTCACTCATCTTTTACGAAGGTTGTCTGTTGTTAAGATCTTACCTAAAGAAGAAGACCAAGAAAAGAAAGCCACCCTTGAAGGAACCTTCGATTGCCATATCATTCTCCATGGAAAGGAAACAAGGGTAGGAGGGTAGAATCATGTAACTTTTTTTCTGAATAACATAATTGATCATCACCGATAATCATTTGATTGACCACATAATAGGTTGAAAGAGATTCCTTTAAAAGAGTTTGAGCATTTGTTCTCCAATCCAATCTACTATTGTATTGTACAAAGTCGCCACCGTTCATAATAGGACCTTAAAATTGGGACCTCACGGGTCTCTAACTGAGACGTTCCAGATTCAAATCCCCCCTTCTCCATTGTAATTATGGAATTATCCATAGTAGGTAGACCCCACATATAAGTACAGTTTGAAGTTGAAGTTTTGAAGCAAATTAGAATTAGATTCAGAAGTAGAGTAACCTGAAGATTAGAGAACTTTCCAAGCAAGTCAGAGCCAGCAGCCATTAGCTGATTACAAGCCCAGTTTTCCCATTCCACTAATTCCTCATCTTCTCCTTTACCACCCACTTTCTTCAATGCCAATGGACATTTTGCCATTTCCTTCAAAGGCCTATTGAATAATTCAATCACACCAATCCAAAACAGAAAAAACAAACAAAACGCTGATAAATTACACAATTAGACAGAGTCAAAGTTCGATCTTTTGTCATTCAAATTTCAAAAAGTTGCAATTTTTTCACTGACTCACCCAGTCATGTTGCACTGAGTGAAGGCGAGGAACGCGGCAACGGCGATGCTGACCACGAGCAACGCTCTATAAGCCTTGTCCTCGTCGTCTTCGGGTTCTAAAACAAGGAAGGACTCGACGCGGCGGAGCAACTCGGAGTAGACTCGGTCGGCGGAGGAGGACTCGTCATCGGAGAGTTGTTGGAGGACGAGTGCGGCGGCGTCGGAGGATAGGGCGCGGAGATAGTCGCCGGACTCGATTGAAGAGAGGAGGTCGTTGAGGAGTGAAGAGTGAGTCTGATAATGATCGGAAGGCTGCGGTTGAGGAGGAGGCGGTGGAGAATCGGACGGAGGAGATGAAGTGAGGGTGCAGCGTAGTAGACGGAGCTCGTACCCGCGGAGGAGCACCGCTCGTTCCGCTTCGGGTTGTTGTGACATTGTCTGAGACTGAGAGGGTTTTGCAGTTAGTGTTGAGGGTTTTAGACTTCAAAGTTTTAAACACTTCGGCCAATTTTCACATACGTGGCATCCCTCTTACCGTCCTCTCACGAGTCATGAGTCCTAGACATGGTAAAACGGGCGGGTCGGGTCGGATTTGGGTCGGGTCAATTGGGTTGCGGGTCAAACTGGTCACTTTAAGCGGGTCAAAATCGGGTTCGGGTCAATCGGGTTACGGGTCGGGTCGGGTTGACCCGTATTTTTCACATTAATTTTTTTTATTTAATTTTTATATAGAAAACAACATGTATCTATCATTTGAAAAGTTATGCAACAAATTACTTAATGTAAAATGCATTATTTTGAATTCACCACTTATATCAAGAATGAACTCAATTAAACTTATTAATACTTATTCAACAATTTTAAAATTATACAAATCCTAACATTACTATCTAAAACAAAATAACACAAAGATAAGTAAAACAAATACACAAGTTTTATTTCTACACAATATCAACATTCCAAATATAAAACAAAATTACAAATGACTTATTGGATAACTCATTTGATAAAGAATAAAAATATATAAGAAATTTACAATCTTGAAAATTAATTTTATAATCTATTATCAGTTGTGGTTGACACTCTATTTCAATTTGAGATATACTTTAAAATTTGATTGCACACTGTATTTCATTTTGAGATATACTTTAAAATTTGATTGCTTACTTATTTATACATGGTCTCTTTTATGAATATCATATTATTGTTAAGCAACACACACTCTAGGATATATCATAATTTATTTTAAAAAGCCGTTTATTTTAGACATAAAATTATTAAAAAATAGGTCTAAGTATTCATAATTTATGCTAATTTGATACTTTAGCTTCACTATTTTCACACTTGTGAATATTTCTTACATGTCTACAATTTTAAATCTATGTTTTTAACTCTACTGTAACCAAATTATCTTGGCATGTACTTTGTTATTTGATATCTAAAAATATTCACTCATTACAGAATGTTCAACCATTAATCTTTCAATTAATTTGCATATAGTTATGTAAATGTATCAATTGTTTCCTTAAAGTTCACAATAAACAATTAAACCAATATTGTCTTAGTTTTACTATTTTTTTTACCCAAAAAAAAAAAAGTTTAAAAAAATGGTTCGGGTTCGGGTCGGGTCGCGGGTCGGGTCGGGTTGACCCGCAAAAAACACGGGTCGGGTCACGGGTCAACTCGTTTTTGCTTCGGGTCAAAAATCGGGTTCGGTTCGGGTTTTTTCAGGTCGGGTCGGGTCGGGTCAGAAAATTCTGACCCATTTTGCCATGTCTAGTCATGACCTACTCTCGCACGCGCGCATATATATATATATATATATATATATATATATTTTGAAAAAGGAGATTAAGGCCATGTTTAGATTTTTTTTATCGCTCATCACCCTTCACTCAATTTTTGTCATTCATTACTAATCACTTAAAATACTAAGGTTTTTTAGCATCATCACTCACTTCCTATCACTCAATATTTTTCAGACTATTTGTAAGCCTCATACCTGTCACCCAGTGCAGCTTTTTTTTTTTTAGTACCCAAAAACCCAAACCAAAAAGGAAAAAAAAAAAAAAAGAAAAGAAAAAAGAAACTCAGATCACCCGAACCCAGTGAAAGAAGAAAGGAAAAAAAAGAAAAAAAAAAAGGAAGGAAAAGAAAGGAAAAAAAAAAGGAAGACACCTGAGATCGAACCCAGGAAAAGAAAGGAAAAAAAAAAAGGAAGACACCTAAGACCGAATGGAGAAGAAAGGAAAAAAAAAAAAAAAAGAAGGAAGACACCTGAGACCGAACCCAGGAAAAAAAAAAGGTAGATTGGTCAAAAAGGTGTGGCTGAGTTATGACAATGAATCCCCCATGTGTGTTTAATTACAAAAATGCCATTGAGTTATGAGTTACAAAAATAGCCAAACTGAAAACACATTTTGACTGTTTTCAGTTTCCATAACTCATAACTCAAAAATCAGAGAATTGAGTTATGGAAACAGAGTTATCATTTGCCAAACAACATTTTTGCTATGGGTCCCACCATTTTTGAGTTATGAGTTATGGAAATCATAAGTCCAAACACCCCCTAAATGATTAAATTTCATTCAATGCTAATATATGAACTGAATCAAAGTAAATGATCTCCGTGAGCCACCTATTGCAATATTTAATACTAGTAGCATACTTGTACAATGTGCAGGAAAATTTGACATCTTTTGTTAATTAAAAAAAAAAAAGAATAGTAGTTAAGATTTATAATTAATAGTCCCAAACTCATATATCTTGATTTTTTTGTATACATACTTTTTTTGGCAAGGAAACCAACTGCACTTTTTTTTTCTTTTTTCTTTTTTCTTTTTAACAAGCTACAACTTAACAACCACACAAAACCATATCCAATAAAAATAAACTAAAATGTTTTTATCACCAACCGGTTAGAAATAGATTAACTTGAAACTAATTAATCAAGCTTTATTTAGCTAAAATATCACAAGCAAAAAGAGAGACAATTAAAGTTTGGACTATGACACAAATTTAGAGCTGTAACTTGTGGCCACTATTGGGCTTGAGACCACTCGTTTACTTGCACTAGCCGCCCAACAAAGATAACCGAAAGCTAAATCCTCTTTCAGCTTTTGTGGACCTTCAATACTCAGCTTGAAACTTTGCTTCTCATTCTTGTTTTTGAACACCAATTTCTCTGGCGTGACACTGACTTTAATTTCTTTAATGGGTGTCACACTTGCAACATAGGTTGATTGTCCCTCTCCAACATTGGTCACTGTTCTATGAAATTCTCGTACACTTTTAAAACTAGAATTGGAGCCCTTGGCATTGAAAAATGCAACGAAAGATGGGTAGTTAAGGTCCAAGGACTTGTTGGAACAATTATTTGAAGCTGATTTGGTGATGATTTGAATTTGCTGATTGGTATACTTTAGACCACATAGAACATTCACATAATCTTGTGTATTCACATCGTATATTAGACCAGGGTCTAATGCCTTGTTGGGATTGATGTGTCCAGCTCCAAAGGCAAAAGGACTGGCTGGATGATTATCAGCACCAAGGTCTGTGATTGGATTGAGTGTGTTGTCGAATGCATCCGATGTGGTCATCATGGCAGATCTAATGGCTGCAGGACTCCAATCAGGGTGTGCTGATTTCAATAGTGCTGCCACACCTGCTGCTTGTGGGCAAGACATGGATGTACCAGACAATAAATTGAACTTACTATATCGAAAGGAACTGCCCTCATTGGCAGCTGGGATTTTTGGTGGCCATGAGGCTAAGACTAATGAACCAGGAGCCATTATGTCAGGCTTCAGCACAAATGGGCAGCTTATAGATGGCCCTTTAGAACTGTAGCTACTAACTCTTGGTGATGGTTTGATACCAAGAGTTGTCTTTTTGAACTCAAGGCTTGCTTTTGGGTTGGACTTGCTGGTTTTGATGTAGTCTTTGACAGTTTCTCCATTCTTCATGTTCAAGAAAATTGCTGGAGATGAGGTTTGGATGTAGAATTCCAAGTCAGTGACGTTGGTTATAAAGACCACAGCTACCACTTTTGCATCGTAAGCATTTTGAACTTGGTTAGACAGTAAGCCTTTCTTATCTTGGCACACAACAATCTTGTACCCAACTTTCTGCAATGCCTTGAGATTGTCACAAGCATCAAAGAAAACGATTGGGATTTTATTGGAAGATGAATTCCATTTCCCAATATACAAAGATGAGCCCAAGAGTTGAACTCCATTGCCAAGAGTAACAACTCCATTATAGTCACGGTCCATGGTACCAGCAGCAACGGTTAAAACCCATGGTATGCCATTGTGTAAGGTCCCAAGAAGAGGCCCTCGATTTCCTGCTGAAGTGGACACAAACACACCCTTTTTCAAGGCTCCAAATGTGGCTATGGCAATTGGGTCAGTATGCAATGGTACACCATCTATGCCGAATGATAAGGATATGACATCTACACCATCCAAAATTGCTTGATCAATGGCAGCCATAATATCAGATGAATAACGACCCTCATCCCACGAGACCTTGTACATGGCCACTCTGGCTTTTGGAGCTATGCCTCTAGCAGTTCCTGTGGCATAGCCAAAATATGATGCACCTTGCACATAATTCCCAGCAGCCGTGCTTGAAGTGTGGGTCCCATGACCATCTGTGTCTCGGGTGGAATTTTTAATGGTATTGGTCACGTTGGGGTATTTGGCAATTAGACCTTTGTTAAAGAACCTTGCACCAATTAGCTTCTTGTTGCAAAAAGATGTGTTGAATTTGGTGTCAAGTTCACATTGACCCTTCCACCTTGAAGGAACTTCGGACATGCCCTTGTCATTGTAACTTTCACTTTCTGGCCAAATTCCTGTATCCACCACTCCAATTATGACATCTTGGCCATAGTCTGTCACTGGCCATAAGCCCGAGTTGCCACTAAGGCCAAGAAAGTCCGGTGAGTGAGTTGTGTCAGCCTTCACAGGCAAGTCCTTGATTGAAGAAACAAAACCTGGAGAGCTTTTTAAGGCCTCAAGCTCAGAAAGTGATAGACTTGCAGCAAAACCATCTATAACGTGAGTGTAGCTATAGATAAGTTTAGAAGTGGAGGTAGAAAATGTATTGGTGGTGCGAAGTTTAGAAGTTTCTAATGCAGAGGTTAGAGTGGACAAGTACCACTCTTGGTGGCTACCAAAGTCTTTGGGCTTCTCTGATACATCCATGTGAATGATATAGTTATCAGATTCTGCTAAGGTGGAGACAAGGTGAGAGACTGAGAAAAAGATAAGGCACACATAGTAGGGAATATGACAAACCATGATCAATGGGGTTTGGTTTTAGAGCACAATAGCAAAGTTGGAGTGTGGGTACTGGGTTAAGCATGCAATATGTGAAACACAGAGTTAGAGAGAGAGAGAGGTGTTGAAACTTGAAAGAAGAAAAAATTTAAAGAAGTGTGTGTGTGGAGGAAAATAGAGATAAGGGAGAAATAAAGAAGACAAAATGTGAAGAAAATGTGGCTGAGAATAAAACGGAACAAAAGTTGTTGGACATAATTGTCAAAACATGAATCGATTTTTGATTTTTTTGTATTGTGTATCGTAAGATACACAAATACTTAATAAAATTTATAAAAAATTACAAATATACATATATATATATATATAAAGGGAATGTTCATTATAAATTTTGAATATATTTAGCTAATGACTAATTTATTTATCACTTATGTAATAATATTTAACAAACTAACTAAATAAATCAAACTAATGACTAATTTATTCATCGCTTTGGAGAGTTACACTCAATATGGCATTTACTTTGGAAGAAATTTGGCATACCCGTAATGATATACTTCATCTTAAAAGTCTTGCTGATATTAATGTAGCCTGTTTAAGGATCAACACTAAATTCAAGGAATGCTCCCGGATTTTATCTCCTTGTGAGACTCCCTATCCAAGTAAGCCCTCCGTCAAGTGGACGCCTCCCTCTGTGGGCACCATCAAGCTTAACGTTGATGCAACCATCTCCCAATCAAAGGCGGCCTTAGTAGTAATTGCCAGAAATGAGCGTGGGGCTGTGCTTAAAGTATGGGCAACAATCATACCTCTTCATTCCCCCCTTCTTGCTGAAATCAAAGCAATCCTATGGGCTCTGAACCTTGCATATGGGGAAAATTGGAGGAATATTGCAGTGGAAAGTGATTCTAAAATCAGCATTGATGCCATCTTGGATTCTTCAGGCATCCCCGTGTGGGCTATCTCTACTAGTGTCTTCAACATTAGTAAGTTGGCTAAGTCTTTTTCCTTTTGTCTTTTTAGTTGGATTAATAGAAGTGGAAATGATGCTGCTCATGTGATAGCAAAGTACACACTTAACTGTTTAGGTTCTCTCTGTTTTGTACCAAGCAATCTTCCAGGCTGTTTGGCTGCTGTTTGTGAGGAAGATGCCTTAGTTTGTTTGTCTTTTTGAACTAATACATTGAAGTTTACCAAAAAAAAAAAAAAATCAAATTGCTTAAATTTAAAAGTGATAATATATAACAAATTACTCAAAAATTAATTTATTTTTATCATATTCATCATATTGGCTAATCAATCTCATCTAAGTCAATACTATCATCATGTTTATCATTTTGCAAATTTATTTCTTCATTAAAATTTTCTTCATCGTCATTAACATTTACTATCTCTTCTTGCTCTTTTTATTTTAATAATTTTAAAAAAAAAATTCTTCTTGGCATTCTAGTTTCTTGGACTTATAACAATAGTGAAAAAATAATAATAATAATATTTTCAATTAATATCTTATTCATGATATAGAAAATAAATTTGTAAATATTAAAGTGAAGTGTAAGTGTGTACTGTGTAGTCCAAATTTTGTAGAAGAAAGAGAGGGAAAAAAAACTTCTAAATATGTTATTTTATTAAGTTAAATTAAGTAACCTAATAAGTTTGTGTTTAAAAAAGTTTAACAACTTGTAAGATTCAAATAAAAGTATAAATTTTAACAAAAAATCTCATTTTAAAGCATTTGTCTATGTATCGTACGATATGTACAATTTTACGATACGATACGATACGATTCATGAGCACTTACGATACACCGATACGATACAGAATTTTTTACACATAATACAATACATATCGTACGATACTGACAACTATGGTGTTGGGTTGGTTATACATATGGTGTGGGGCAAGGGCATGAACAAATATTTTTTTATTTTTTTTAAGTAAGCTTATGAAAAAAAATATATATATTAGAGTAATGTTATCTTTAAAGTATTTTTACAAAAAATTTTAGTTAACAATATTTTTACAACAAATTTTAGTTAACAATAAATTTATTATTATTGTTATTATTATTATTATTATTATTAAGTAGTTTTTTTTTAGTAAGTATTATTAAGTAGTTGATTTAAGTATGAAATAAACTTCCTTACATATACATTGTCTTTTTTAGTAATTTACAACTCAAACTGCCACTTTAATAAGTACTAGCCAAATACTCAGTTTTTTCAAATAGCATTTTTTAACAGCTTTTACCGAATACTCAGTTTTTTAAAAAGCCTAGTTTTATAACGCACTTTTTGAAACCTCTACTTTTTCAAAAATCTCAGTTTTAAAAAGCTGAACCAAACTCACCATAGAGTCGAGTATGGGAACCCTGAGATACTCACTCTCTAACTACTTGTCTGCCCATAATATTAGTAGAGGACCTTGACCTCCACTACTATTTTAACCCCAATGTTGTTGTGGGTTTTTTTTCTCTCTCTAATGATTCAATAGTTTGAGGAGTGGAATTTGAACCATTAACATATCTCTTTGCAATAGACAATTGAATTACAAGATACTTGGCATGGAATTTGACTTTTAAGGATTTCTTATTTTGCCAATTAACTTTTCCTGAACCAAATGTTAGACAAATGAGATCAAGACAGTTAACTAAGGTATGCCATGAATACAAATTTTCTTAACCATTTTTTATGTTCAATGCATCACAACTTGTTATGTATTTATTTGATGAACTTGAGAAGTGAATATCATATAATTTTATAAGATATCTAGGGTCATTTCCTGCTGACACCAAGAACTAATTGGTATCTTGGTTTGATAAAGAACTATCATTAGGAGCGGACGCCATAAATTGAAACTCTCTCAAATTTATTAATATTATACCAACTTTCTCATATGCTACTCTCATAAATCAAATTGTTACATTTAGTAAATTAACACACCTATTACAAAAGATAATTTATGTTGAGAAATATCCCATAATAAGGACTTCAACCCACTTTATACGTACTTTAGTTGAAGACTAGCATCATGCCCGTGCGATGCATAGCTTAATCAAAATTCATATGTAAATAATTTTTTTTATTAATTTACTTAAAATAAATAATAAAAATAAATGAATATTTTACTTTTAAGTTACATAATGAATGCATGTTGTGTGGGACTAAGGTATCATAAAATGCATATATATATATATATAACTGAATGGAAGATAGTAGGGGTACCTAAAAATATATATAAAATGATTTTCAATAATACATTGAACTTTAAGACTTAATTAATCACATATATTTAAATGGAAAACCCTTGAATTTAATAGAAAACTATCCAAAACAATAATTGAATTAATGTTTAAGTGAAACCTCAAATCAATAATTAAGAACAATCTAAATTATTAAACATTTAAAAATTTGAAGTAGAGAGAGACTCACATGAGAATTTAATTTTTGTCATTGAAAGCATGGAAGAAGGCATGAAACTTGAGTGAGTTTCACCCTACCAAGTTTAAGTTTAAACTTAAAGTTTAAGTCTTGTGCTTTGCACGCTACATATGTGTGTATATGCATGAAAAATTATCTGAATTTAACATTTATTGTAGAAAAGAGGTGGTGTAGTCTTACTCCTATCTAGCTAATTCTTGTTATTATCCCTTTGTGTAGCATGTGTACACCGGCGACTCTACATGTTACTTAGGGTGGTCACATGACCACCTTGAATTGATTTTTTTTTGTTAATACCTTAAAATTTTTTAATTTTCAATTAATATGGGTTGTTGGCCACCCTAGAAAAAAATTTTGACCACCCTGAAAAAACTTGAACACCCTAAATAAAAATTTGTGTCCATTTAAAATAAAATTTGATCTCTCCAAAATTTTGGTCCGTGGAAGGTTGAGCCAAAGAATTTCAAACAATGCAATTTTTACAACATTTTTACAATAGTTTCACAAATAAATCTTAAGTAGTAAGTTGTTACTAGTTGTTATTAATGGACAAAAAAATGATTTTTGTGGCAGGTTCAGATTAGAACTAGTAAAAACTGCTCATCTAGGATTTGTTGTAAAAGTGTCGTAAAGATGTTGCGAACGTAACACTTCTAAAAAATTGCCCAAACAAATACAATTTAGCCCAAAAGACCAAAACAAATGTTTAAGTGTGTGTTTGGCTCAAAATTAAAAAAGTCAGCTTATTTTACTATTCAGCTTATTTTTGCTACTATTTATGGGTCTTACTGCACTTTTTGGTATTATTTATGGATCCCACTATATTATTTCAACTAACTTTTACCTTTATGTACAGTACTTTTAGTAAAAAGTTTTCAATTTCAGAAAAATAAGCGAATCTCAAATAGACCTTAAGTTGTTCTGAACTAAACACTTAGTACCCTTTTTGTTTTTTGTGGTTATTTTTAAGAAAATGTTTTGGATCCATTCGACAAAGTAACACTTTTAATATCTATGCAGAGCATAACAATTAAAAGAAGGAAAATATTTTACGAATCCTAGTTTGTCCCTAATGTTTAAATAATGCTAATATAAGCTGTTGACAATGTATCAATGTACAAACTACAAGCATATTTCTCAGAACCGGACCGGACAGGGAGGTCAGATTGTGAAAACCGAGAACCGAGATGAAAATCGGTTTTTTAAGCATAAAGAACCAGGCATATGTGGCAATTCCATGAACCCTTAAAATCGGGGTTGGGCCGTACGAACTGGTGGCCGTGCAGTCCAACCCCTTAGTAATTTTTTTTATTTTTTAAAACAACTTAACACAAATTTATTCTACTTAATTAAATTATCCATCTCTTACAAGGAATAAAAAAAAATGATAATTAAAATCCTTCAAAGATAATCAACTTTACTTCAAAAATTAATCATAAATTTTAATGTTTTCATGGTTATTATTTTATTTTATTAACTTTTTTATTTAATTATTAAATATATGCTTCAAAATCATTAAATTTCCCTCACATATATAGATATATTAGTCAATTTTGCTAGTTTTATAAATTTAATATCTATATTTAGGTTTTAATTAATTATTAAATTAATTATGACGTCATCACAGTTTGACCCTAGCCTGACTTCAAAAACCTTAAATCTCTCCATTTTACGGTTCAATAAACGGTCTGGGTCTGAAAACCTTAACTACAAGAGACTTGTAATCAGTATCACATCTAGTGACCAAACAATTATTTTATTGTTTTTGGGAAGTGAATAAATGAGGTTTTTAATACTTTTATATCAAAAAATGTAATATAAATTGAAAAAATAATAATAAAATTGTTGTTTCAAGAGAACAAACTTCCTCCATGCTTGAACCATGTATTATGGATGGATGTTGTCACGCCCCAAACTCGATACCCGGATTTGTGACAATGACCGGCATGCTAATATCAAGTTTAAATCTGATATTAACAAGAACCAACTTAACTTTTTTCAAAACTTTTAAAAAGCTTCTCTTTTTCTTTTCATTCTTGTTTCTTTACTTAAATGATATAACTTTCACTTGATATTCAGAGCATCTACATTGTACTCAAAGATTGACATAATCCACCAATTGTTCAAATTCAGAATTTCACAAAATACATCTCTCAATACTTTAAGGTATACACTTTCATTAGATCCTAAAATACACAATGCTACAAATCTAAACATCATATTGCTAATTTAGGATCTATATATATATATAAAACTAAAACCAGCTCCTTCTAAAACTCGATTAAGGCTTCTTCTACTCCAAAATAAAACTTGCTAACTGAAAGAGTGGAAGGGGTGAGCTACACAGCTCAGTAAAGGTAAGATATATAAGAATTTAATAAGGATGCATGTAAATCAATTCATTTTATTTTATCAACATTCATAGGAGAATATCTTTTCATGCATAGTATTTTATACTATTTATAATAATAACTTATACGCTCTTCGTAGGAAATAATTGTTCTCCCTTTCCTTATCAAAATAATTTATCAAAACCTTCCAGATTGAATTTCTTTCATTTCTTACAAAGTCACCATATATATTTTTATTACAAAATAATTATTTTAACTTAAATCGGATAATCGGTAACTTTGTCTTAAACTGGAAGCATCTTAAAGAATAATAAAAATTTCCTTCATAAACTTCTTCATGTAAAATATTATAAATTTTATAATCATAAAACTTAACGTTTCATAAAGAAAAACAGATACCTGATAACTTTTTAACATAAACTTGTACTTTCATCAGAAACTTTATCTTTATAGCATAACAGAATTTCAGAAACTTTTATATTTAATGAACAACTTTCTTTTCATAAAAAACTTCTTCTTTTCATGAGAGCTTTTAACTTTCCACAATGCATTTAACAAAATAATTCTCTCATGATTAATAACATTATATCGTTGTTCATAAATAACTTATTGGTTAGTTCATAGCTGATAAGTCTGTACTTATTTGGGAGGCTTCTAGCACCACGGTACTAGGCATCCAACATTCCCCACAATGCCAAGTATTCCTGAGATCACATCATAATACATATCTTCCAACCATGGGGGTAGGTTGGCTTCCCCCACAAGTTGGCCGTAACCAACAAGGGGCGGGTACAGCAAAGCCAGTCCCACTTATAATGGCCAACCAGATAACGTTTTCCATGGAAAGTTAGTAATTAACTCTACTAGCAGAGTTCAGATCACCAAAAGGACATAACCCGAAAACAATTCATATTTTACATCATACTAAAATTTCTTATTTTGCATAATATTTCATAATAATAGCATTTCCATTCTTTTCTTTAAACATCATGTTCGTGGAATTAGTAATAGTATCAATATGCTTAAATCATATACATAAGGTTTCGAAAACTCACGAACATATCTTTGTCTAATAATGCTTACATGCCATATCTCTAATTAAAAATATTTTAATGCATAATATACTTTAAAATAACCTCATGACTTACCAAATGCTCATATAACTTATCCCTTACCTAAAAGCAGAGGAACCGATAGCCTACAGTTGAAGGAGCTTAAACTTGACGACTGGTAACACCTAAACTAAAATCAAAGGTTATTACTATCCATAATTTTCTTATCATAAACTTACACATTCATCTCAAAGCCTATCTCTTAGAACCAAGGAAATCCTAATCCCACCTCAGTGAGGTTCCCACAAACATATTATGCACACGTCAACAAATAATGTACCAACCTAAAGAAATGCCATCATTCTCATATTTATCTCATAACTCTAGAAGAGCCAGCTTCATTTCAAAGGCTACTTTGAGCTTAGGACAATAATGCATGCATAAATAAAAACTGTTTTAAGCATTGTCATGTAACCATATACACTCTTAAGGAAACACATAGCATGTTCAACAAAACAGCTTCATAAATACAACCGTCGAATGGTTTAGAACCCCTCCTTTGAGTACTAAATCTTAAACCAAGTTATACAAAATTACACTATGATCCAGACATATCATATGATGAGCATAATAAATTATAGCTCAAATCATTCACCCTAACTTTAGAATTAAATCCTCAAAGTCAGGTGTAGCATATGTTGCTCACTGCTCATTTCAGCAGAATATGCTCCATTTGTAAAATACAAACAGGCTGTCCACACACATCCAATTGTCATGAAATTTTACATAACTATTCTCATGTATGTCCAGTATAAACCATAAAAATTTCGGAGTCAAAGAATAAACCCATGATTTACTAAAAATCACACAAGACAGCATACTCAAATCTGTCCTGACAGAATTTCTTGCAACTTAAAAATTAAACCATTATTTTTATGTTCATCCAAATTCTGTGAGACCACTTTCATAACAACCATGTGTGTCTTAAAATTCATAAAAACTACTCCTAGCATCCTAATTCACAGCAAATTATTTAATACAGAATTTTCTTTTGGTAAACATCAAATCTGTCACAGTGACAGCTTCAGTGCATGTTTTTACAAAAATCATTAACAAATAGCAATTGGCCTTCATTTCACTTGGGTATTTTTATACCTATACAATACATATTAAAATACCCTAATAAGCATCCAATAGTCCATAACACCATCACTCTTTCAACTTACAAAAACAGAATCACAAGTTCAGTCTCACAAATCAGAACAGAGGATAAAGAATGAAAATAAACAAACAATCATACTATCCAAGTACACAAAATCAGATGAGGTTTAATTTACTTACCCATACACTTTGAAGATGAAGTCTTAGTGTTTAGGCTCTTAATTTCTTCTTAGAGAAACTAGAATTTTTGGTGAGAGAGTGAGGAAGAGGTGTTGCCGTGTGAGAGGGGAAGAAGAAAGAAACAAGAATAAAGAAGGAGTAGAGAAAGGGGGCTGAACTTTCTGTCTCAGCAAAAGAAGAGATAAGGGAGAAGACTTTTGGGCAGCCAAAGAAGATAAAAGTGGATTTTTGGGGTTGGGGGGTACGTGTGCTTGAGAGAAAGGCTTAAGAGAGCTTCCTAGCTCTTTCCTTATGAGAAAAGTGAGTAAAGTGAGGGGAGAAATTTCAGATTTTCTTCTTGGACCCGTGGGAATAGGGAGGGAGAGTTTCATGAAATTTCTATTCACTTGGAAAAGTCAAGGAAGAACTTAGGTGGAGCTTGCCCATTGCATGGCCGGCCAAAACTTGTTCTTTGGGTTTAAGAGGATATCATGAGTCAACATGCAAGACACTTTGGCTTTACATGTATTAAATTTCAATTGGTTGCATGTGGGTGAAATTCTACTACAACATCTCATGCATCATGCTTAATTAAAATACCATCTATGTATCTAATAACTTAAATCACTTAATATAATTTTACACATACTAAATATATATTTATAATACAAATAGCCATTTCAATTATTTCTAATCTTCACAATTCTTATCCAAAAGCATTATAAAATAATATATTTATTTAAATACTCATATATTAATTTTAGTAAGTAAGTGGCTTAACATATTAATAATACTTAACCACTCAAACACATAATTTAATTATAAAATTGGGTCGGGGTGTTACAGATGTGCTTTGTGCCTTGTGCCAGAATAAAATCACATGATAAATTTCAATTCATTTCATTATCTATCCCAACAACCCATTGACTTTACCATTACCCATCAATTTTACATTGAAAATATTTATAATGCTGCTGTTTCTAGTCTTGCTGACTTGCTTGCTCTCCTATTTGCGAGGGAAGAGATTTCATCTAAGTGTGCATTTGGCTCTAAATTTAAATTCAGTTTATTTTACTATTCAGCTTATTTTTACTACTATTTATAGGTCTCATTGCACTTTTTGGTATTATTTATGACTCTCAATGTACTATTTCAGCTAACTTTTTTCTTTATCTATAGTACTTTCAGCAAAAAGTTTTCAGTTTCAGCAAAATAAGCAGATCTCAAATAAACCCTAATTGTGAATTTTAAATTGTGTTCGCAAAAGACACATCATTTCAAACGGCTAATCTATTAGTGTTTATTTTAGTCTTTAGCTGAATTTGTTGGATTTATGTGATATATTTTGTACATACGCATATGTACTAAATTAATTAATGCCTGAATACTTTATTGAATATGATTAATATAACAGTTGAATGCCTAAATTGAATATATTAAATGAACTTATAGTTTACCCTTTATTATTTTGCACCATGAATAAATTTCTTACAAAGAAATCACTTGTATTGCAAGATTAATATTCTAAGCAAAACTGGGTTGACTTTAATAATTTTCTTCAAATCATAGGCTATGAGAAAATGTCTCATTTTTTCATCCTAAAAATCAGGTTGAAATAAGAAGAGCATATTTACAAAGAGGTTTTTGTCAATTTCTTGGCCATGATTTCCCTAAAAAAAAAAAAAAATTTAATCAAGCACTGTGTTGATTTAATACTAATTAGTTTAAAGAATACAAAAATTGGTTGGAATAGATCATTAAAAAAGATGATGTATTTTGTTTATATTGTTACTTATTAGGCAAGATGTTCATAATTGGATGGGATATCAGTAGTTTAATAATTGTTTGGTTGTATACATTGAAAATGATGCAGTTGATAGAATTGATAACGAAACTATCATACATCAATTTCAAAATATGAAAACTTGCAGAATAAATTTTAAAGATTTATGTATTTGCGTTTTTTTTGTGATATCGACATATTCAAATTTTATTTTATTTAATTTTGTTTAATTTAAGTTTTTTAATGACCACGTGGGAAAAATTTCTAGTGCCGCCACTACATGTGTATATGCATGAAAAATTATCTAAATTTAACATTTATTGTAGAAAAGAGGCGGTGTAGTCTTACCCCTATCTAGCTAATTTTTATTATAATCCTTTTGTTTTGCAAAGAGAGAGAGAGAGAGAGAGAGAGAGAGAGAGAGAGAGAGAGAGAGAGAGAGAGAGAGAGAGAGAGAGAGAGAGAGAGTACAATAAGAGATTTTTCAAATCTAATTTGCGACAAAGGTTTTTGAGGAACTTATCTTTTGCTCTGGTCTCCATAAGGAACACGAACCATGGGGAGTGTTTCTTCACCATTTCGGTGAGCTCCAGGACTGCGCGTGACCTCCCCAGGCCACGGCAGTTCCAGCTGATGCCGTTCATGGCTTCCGGCGTGGCTGGACATCAGCCACCGCCGCTGGGATTTGGTAGAGAATCTCATCTTGAGATGTATTCTGTCGTTTGGTTGGTCGTGGGTCTCTGGTGTGAAGTGGGTCTCTTCTAGCAGCTTCTAAGTGCGCCGTTGTGTTCTGGTTTGTAACTTTCCTTTCTCTTGTATATCTAAACCACGTGCCTTGTTCCTTGGGCTTGGACACAAGCACCTTACACTTTGACTCCACCTGAGTGCTATCCGTGGAAACAGATGGGATAATGGGCTCAATTAAGTGGGTTTTTTCCTTGCATTTTACCACGTGGGTTATGGGCTCGCGTAAATGGGCCTTTTCTTTGGGGCTTACCGCGTGTGTAAAATCCGTGGAAGCCTTAAGGTCCCGCACCAAATTAGAAGCAGGAGATTCGCTCTTGTTCGTCAGTAAATGACCTGCATCTTTGGCCGCAAGTTTGAAGCCAAGTTCCTCGTCAATTTTCTTCAGAGTTTCCTCAAAATCCGGACTTTTTTCCCAAGGCATAACCTCTATCACTTCTGCCTGGTCTTTGGGTTGGACCGAGGCCTCCCTTTCTAAACCCATACTCTTTCTCACTTGCTTTTCAACTAACCCGTTGACCCTTCCATTTTGGTGTAGATCCTCTGACCCCTTCTCTGCTTCACCAACCTTTTCATTTTGCCGTGTCAGCGGGTTCACCTCCATGCCTGGCTGACTCGAGACATGTGCCCCACCAACCCTTTCAGAGGGCACGTTTGGACCGAGTGTTGCCTTCCTCTTCTCCGGTTCAAGTCCGGTGTCCCATCGGTCTATCGCTGTGGTTGCTCCTCTTCCGCGCCCCGATTTGTTAAGATCTTGCCAGGGCCTTTTAATGAAATCACCTCTCAGCCATGCACCATACTGAAACTCCTCGCCAACCGTTTTATTGTTTTCAACGTCATTTTCTGGGCAGTCTTTTAGAGCGTGGTTCAGAAGTCCACAACGGTAGCAGAAGTTGGGGAGTCTCTCGTACTTGAAGTTGACCCACCTCCCTTCTCCACCTTCCACAGAAATCTTCTTGCCTCTAACCAATCTCTTGTTTACATCTAAACGCACCCTCACCCTCAAACACGTTCCCCATTGGACACCAGAGTCCGGGACGTCAATCTCCAAAACCTCTCCAAGCTTGGCCCCGATAGCATGTCCTATTTCCTTCGTTCTGCAGTTCAGGGGGAGATTGAATATTTGGATCCAAAAGGGTGCCCACCTGATATCAATCTCTTTCGGGGTGAGTTTTCCGTCGAACTCTTGGAAAAGAACCAACTGTTTTTCGAAGCTCCAAGGGCACATATCCAGAACCTTTTTCTTATCCCTGTCATCGCCAAATTCTACAAGGAATAGATCCTCACCAACTTCGGAAATTTGAACTCCCTTGTTTGGCTTCCAGAGCATTCTCATGTTCTTCCTGAGAGCATCAATGCTAATACTTTTGTGGGCTAGAATCTTCATTATCACACAGTTCTTTCCTATCTCCCTTGCCGCCTTAGTACAACTGGAGTCCAACTCGATACCTTCGTCTTCTTCCTCTGTAAAAGACAGTTTAGACCATAATCTTTCGAGTTCCTCTGCCATCTTTGTCCGCTAGCTGAAAAAACACTATGTCTGTGAAAAGGGGAACTCCTTTCAGGGTGAAAGGACCACGACACGTCGGCACCCAGGGGGGGGGGGGGCACACAACCTCTTGCAAGTGGCTACAAGACTAAACACTGCATCTACGTACTCAAAAGCACGAGAGCACCTTTCTTCTCTACTTTTATTTAGTTGCTCATTCTTTAGTTCAATATGTTAGACATATTCTTGAAGATGTATTTTGAATTGAGGATTCTCCCCCTCATGCTCGGAAGGTTTTGTATTTTTCTATTTTATAAGAAGACCATGACAATACATCTTGAGTCAGACTCAATTATATATGTAATTTTCTCTATTCAAGTTACAAAACCAACAATATGAAAAAGCATACCGAACTAAAAATGAGCAAGCGATTACCTTGTTGACAAATATAAGAAACCTTGGTCATTCTGAAATCGTGTAGCTTTTGCCTAATGCTGTGTATAATATTACATATTGCAATAGGTGGCTCATAGAGATCATTTAATTTGGTTTGGTTCATATATTAGCATTGAATGAAATTTAATCTCTTTTTTCAAAAAAAAAAATTACCAATTAAAAAAAAATATATGTGGGTAGGTCATGACTCATGAGATGGAGAAAATCTACCTTGTTTTCATTGAATGCTTCCTCACCCTCACATGAGGTGGACCCCAAAGTTAAGATGCCACTTATTGTAAAATATATATATATATATATTTTAAAGCGTTCATACTTGGTAGTGCTGAAGCAAATCACGACACGACAACCCAAAGATGGCCGAAAGACACACGGAGTCGGAGTCGGAGACAAATGTCACAATTTCCATTTCCGAATGGGATGCTAAATCTTAGCAATCATGACAGGTTAGTATACAAATTAATGTCTTCATTTTCGTTTTTTACCATACATTCTACCTTGAACGTATTCTTATTAGCTAGGCCTCTTGAGGAAACCGCGTTGCTGGAGGATTTCGATGGTTTGGTGGGTTCAAGCTAGGCGCTGGAGTCCCTCAAAAAAAAAAAATAGAGAGAAGCTAGGTGCTGGAGTCCTGCGTTTGGACTTGGAGAGTTTTTTTTTTTTTTTTTGGGGGGCGGGGGGGGGGGGGGGGGGTGGTGGGGGGGTGTGGGATGAAGTTGAGGTTTCTCTTGCCTTCTGGTTTTAACACGTCTGAAAATATAAGGATTATTTATTTATCTTTCTTTTTTACCTACGCTACACAACATTTGAAAAAAAAAAAAAATCCAAATCTATATAATGTATTGAGAAATTTTAGTTATAAACTTGGTTCTATCCTAGTTATAATTTCATTCAAATTTTTTTTTTTTTAATTGGAAGCGGTTATATTTTCTTCTTATATCATCTATACTTGCAAAATTTCAAGAAGATAAAGATCAATAATTATGTTATCAAGCATTTGTTTAAATTATAAGTTTTTGTAGTTTAAAATAATATATTAATAAAATATAAGTTTATGGATCATATAGTAAATTACATCTAATTAACACCAAATTTGACACGTAAAAAACATACAATACAATGGGTTAAATTTTTAAATATGTGCAATATTAATTTTTAAAAGAATTTGTAGCTCAGCTACAATAAAGTTTGTAACAAAACTTTGTCCATAATTTATATCTATATAATATCTAATCTATATATATATTAATAGACAAAACTTAGAGAAAGTTCAATTAGAATTTGAAATTAGAATCTAATTTTGCACCATATGTCTAAATTTATATGGGGACCGCATCATAATTATCCACTTAAGTTTTTGCTATGTGTCTACTTAAGTTTTTAATCTTTGTGCCAAGTGAGTTAATGAGTGCAAAATACTAAAAATCTAATATTAATGAACTATAAATTTTTTTTTTTTTTAAAAAAAAACCAATCACATATACTCAAAAGTTAGACTATTTTGGATATACACCACTTTCAGTTTCTTTAAGACCTTCTCCTCTCTCCCCATGTACGTAAGTGTGTGTGTGTTTGTGTTAAAATACTTAATATTCTAAAAAAATCATCACACAACAAAGATCACCACATGTTCTATCTTATTAAAAATTAGAAAAAAAAATTGATCATAAGTAGTATTAAATTTAGACAAAAATTTTAATATGTGATTACTTACGTTTACTTTTAAAAAAAATAATTTGACTAAGTATTTATATTTTTATGATAAAAATTGTGTTTAATTTTAAATGTATCTATACGTATACATGTGTTACATGCTTTTTTATTTATTTATTAATAATTTGACTAATTATTTATATTTTTATAATATTTTTTTTTAATGCATCCTTACATTTGCATGGGTTACATGCTAGTATACTATAATAGCTAAAGACTTTTGTTGATTACTTAATAGTGTTGACGAGTAGATTCTGAATTAGATTTCAATTGAGGTTCAATTTTGTGTCATGTGCTAAACTTAAGATTTTTAATTTTTGTGCTGAGTTAATTATTCATTGAAAAGAATAAAGAGTCCAATATCAAATGAACCATATAAAAAAATCACTCATGCATCTAATCTTTTTTTTTTGGGTATAAATACCTATGATCTAAGCCACCTTAAGGTTGATGTCTTGTGTAGGCAACTAATAAGTTTCATTTTAGTAAAAAAAAACTATAAATATTTGTAATTGACCCGATTGTAAATTACATGCTAGTAATTTTATATAAATATACAAGAGTCAATTTGAAAATAACTTATTTAAATTTTTTATGAATACTTTTTTTTTATTTTATAAATATGATAAAATATATTTGTACTAAAAAAAAAATTGCAGTGTTTTAAAAAACTGTGCATACAACTAAAAAACTAAAAATTAAGCATAGCTCCAGCGAAACAACACCTGCAAGCTCACGATTTCATTTCAGTATTACAATAGAAACAAGTACCTACCACTCCAGATCGGTTTGATTTCTAATAAATTTTGGGAGAAAATATGGTTTCAAAAATCGGACCGGTCAAAGAACCGAAAAGAGGAGTGGTTTCCAGTTATCTAGTCCAACCAAGGTCAAACCGAAGGTCCAACTGGCGACATCATTAATTAATAAATTTAAAAATTAAATAAATGTATAATATTAATAACTTATCATATAATAATATATATATATATATATATAATATATTAAAAAGAGTTTTCAACTATTCATGCCTTATTCTAAATAAGTATAAAAAATAAATAAACATTACAAAAATGATAATTATTTATAACAATTATACCCCTTTGATCCTTTACAATATAATTGAAAATTATAGACTTAATTTTTTTTTTTTTTTGGCTGAATGAAAATTATAGATTTAATTGGACTCCCCTCAAATAAAATTTAATATGATATGATAATTTTTTTTATAGATACTTTTATACTGTAAAATAAATGGTACACAATTAGGTACTAGTGACTTATAAAGTTATAATTTAAAATTAAATATTATTTTATATTTCTTTTGAAAAAAATAGTATTTTTAGCTAGAATCACAAATTTTGCCACAATTTACTTATGTGTCAAGTTGTGAGTAGTGGAGTTGTAAATCAACCACTTTTATTCTACCATTTACAACTTACCACATAAACAAATTGTGTAAAAATTAGAGTGCAAGTACTCTTTTCCTAATATTCCATCCTCAAACATTAATATAAATTCAAAAGTAATAATATATTATATTTATATTATATATATATATATATAAAGTAAAGTCAGCAGCTGTACCACTCACGGTTTCTACTTCCCACCACTCACCTTAGTCACCTACCCTCTTAAAATAATACAACATTAATTATCAACTACTCATTTACCTCTCAAAATTATACAACATTAACGACACAAAAACTACTTCCAGTAAGTCCTCTACTGTCTTTTCTACTGTACTTGTTTTATTTTAGGTGTAAATACACTTTTAGTTCTTATATCTTGGATTTTTTTTTTTTTTTTATCTCTACATTTTAATTTTATCACTTTTAGTCTCTAAATCAATAAACGCATTTCATTTTGGTAATTTCCGTTAGCCCATTAACGAAAATTGCTTAGGTCGTAAACTGAGTGCATTGCTAACACATTAAATGCTGACATGACCAATTAAAAAAAAAAATTAATTAGCATTTTAAAAAAAATGCCATGCCCTATTAATCAATTTTATCGAAATTAAAAAAGAAAAAACAAAATTAAAATAATAAAATACATCAATTTAGATTTAATTCATTTTGAACAAGAACACAATCACATATTTAAACATCAACACAAGAACATAAAGCACAAACCCAGAACCAAACACAAAAAACACAAACTCAAATTTAAACATTAACACAAGATCACAAACACAAAAAACACAATAACAAACATAAACCAATTAAAAAGAGTAATTAAAATTTTTTCTTTTTTTTTCTTTCATTATTTTTGGAAGAACAAAGTAACATATTCTTCATGTTCTTCGGGAAAGAACATGAAGGTTGCCTAGAAAATTAAAATAATCAATATTTTCTTTTCTTTTATTACATTTTCTCAGCAAATGAACATGCAAAAATTCATTCAAAATCCCTTTCCTCTACCGAATCCTTCAACAAATCAAACCCATAAACCCAGAAAATAATAAAATCCACATGAAAAAAACAAACCTAGAAATTTAAAATAAACACAGCAGCAACCCAAAACCCAGCCCGACATTATTTTGCTCAGCGTTTTTGGTCAATCGCCTCATCGAAACCTAGAAAATACCTTGCAATCTGAAGCCCAAACAACAACAAACCCAACCAATGATCACCGATCTGACCAACCAACCAACTACTCCTACAATCTGAAACCCACATGAACAGATCAGACCACCAGTCATAGTCGGCTAGGGTGTGCCCGTCCTTGAGCTACTTCCCGGTGAAGATCAACCTTTGTTGGTCTGGTGGGATGTCCTCCTTGTCCTGGATTTTAGCCTTGACATTGTCGATGGTGTTGGAGCTCTCAACCTCCAAGGTGATGGTTCTGCCGATGAGGATCTTGACAAAGATCTGCATGCCACTACAGAGAAGGAGGACGAGGTGGAGGGTGGACTCCTTCTGGATGTTGTAGTCGGCGAGGGTGTGGCCGTCCTCGAGCTGCTTTCCGACGAAGATCAGCCTTTGCTGGTCTGGGGGAATTCCTTCCTTGTCTTGGATCTTGGCCTTGACGTTGTCGATGGTGTCTGAGCTCTCGACCTCGAGAGTGATGGTCTGAGTTAAATGTTTTTTGTTTTTTATGTTTGTTATTGTGTTATTTGTGTTTGTGATCTTGTGTTAATGTTTAAATTTGAGTTTGTGTTTTTTGTGTTTGGTTCTGGGTTTGTGCTTTATGTTCTTGTGTTGATGTTTAAATTTGTAATTGTGTTCTTGTTCAAAATGAATTAGATCTGAATTGATGTATTTTATTATTTTTAATTTTGTTTTTTCTTTTTTAATTTCATTAAAATTGATTAATAATTTTTTTTTATTTAGAAGCTGACATGGTATTTTTTAAAATGCTAATTAAAATTTTTATTTTTTTTAATTGGCCACGTCAGCATTTAATGTGCCAGCAATGTACTCAATTTGCCACCTAAACAATTTCCATTAGTGGGCTAACAGAAAGGACCAAAATGGAACGGTCAATTGATTTAGAGACTAAAAGTGAGTAAAATTAAAATGTAGGGACTAAAATGAAGAATAGTCAAAATATAGGGATTAAAAGTGCATTTACGGCTTTAGTTTATTTACTTCTTACAAAAACAATTTAGTTTAAAGCAGAGAGACTAGCCATGAGAGACAGAGATGACACGAAAGAGAGTGGTAGAGAATTTATTAGATTCCAGATATTTGAAGGATAGAGAATCTCATCTCATATCGGAGCTAGCTAAACCCAAAATTTTATCAGAAAAAGAGAGAAAAACGGTGAGTGATGGGACTGTATAACTGTAAAATTATATAGGACTTTGACTCTCTCTTTTTTTTCTTTTCTTTTTTTTTAATTGTGCGGTAGAATTTGGATTTTTGGTTTTGGATTTGGAGTAGTCTCCGAATTTGGTTATATTCGTTTCCCTCCTCTTTCGCTTTTGCCCTACGCAATTTTTTATTTGCTTCTTGTTTTGCTTTAGCCCACGCCACTGTCTATTATTTAAAAAAGAAATTATACATATGGAGTGTGCAACCAATAATAGGATATTCTTTCTAATATTCATTTTTCTAAACTTTGGATTTTGCCTGGGTTTCGGGGTAAGTTCTTTCGTACTTATCCTATGGGGTGAGTAATGTTAAGGATATTACCAAATTTATTGTTGAAAGTGTCATTAATTACCATAAATTAATTTAAACGTTTTTTTTATTAAATGCTTAAACCTATTAATTATTCTGGATTAGTACTCAACTTTTTTTTCCTTTTTTTTTAAACCAAAAAAAAGTTTAGTAAAGCCACATTGTAATACTTTAGGTTGTGTTTGTTTGGAGGTGAAATAGGAAGGATGGAAAACTTTGAAGAAAAACTAAATTTGTGTGTTGTTTGGTTGGGAGGAGGGGAAAGAAAACTTTTGTGTGGGGCTATGCATTCACTACAAAAATTTGGGTCTATAGCCGCGTTTGAAAAACGCGGCTATAGACCCCAAAAACGCGGCTACAGGCTGGAGCCGCGTTTCCTGTAGCCGCGTTTGTAAACGCGGCCTAAGTACCGCAGCTACAGGACAATGGCCGCGTTTTACAACGCGGCTATAGGTGGACCTGTAACCGCGTCTTTTGCTCTGGCACAGGAAACCGGCCCTACAAGCCTATGGCCGCGTTTTTTAAAAAACGCGGCTACAGGTCCCACTTGAGCCGCGTTTCAAAACGCGGCTACGGTGGAGTCCACAATATAAGTGGCATTCTATAAAACAATATCATCTGTATAATCCATATATTGACGATGTCATCTTTAGTATGAGAGGCATGAGTGAAAACTTCAAGCTACCTGAGTCTCATTGATTGGTCGGCTGGCTTCCAATGTACTATAACTGCACTTTTGCTACTTTTCAAGTGTTTTCAACATGCTAAGACGGAAGGGCAAATAATCAGAATGAGTCCATTTGTTTAACAGCTAGCTAAAATTTCAAATACTACAATATATAAATGAAATAAAAATACCATTTAATTACTACATCGTTAAAGCAAGATGCTCAATATGTGTGTGTATATATAATAAAATTGGAGTAAGAAGAATGAACTTGTGAATAGTTATAAAGTAATTAATCAAGATGCAGTATAAACTTTGGTATAAGAAGATGTTATCCTTTACCACGTCCAGTCATCCACACAACTATTACATTATAAAATGTTGAAAACTTATTATGAACCACTAAAAATCCCAGTACTAAATCCCCATCACATGTCTTTCATCATGATTTGTATACATATGATATGAGGTAAGATAAGGAAATTGTGAGCTTCCAACTGCACGTTGCACTGCAACCAATTGCATGCCACCATGCAATAAATATCTTTCCACAATTATTCTTTTCTACTTTTTGAGGGGATCGTAAAGGTTAAGTACTGTTTATACTAGCTAGCTAGCTGGCTGCTGGATAATAGTGGGTTTAACTATGTATATAGGAGTTGTACTTCTCTAGTGCTCAAAGTTAAGCCTACAAAAATGAAACAAATTCTCCCAGTGTAGTCTAGTGTACACCTGGGCGGACTCTAGCTAGTACAGTAACCTATATTAGATACATTTGATTTTTCAAGTAAAAGTTGTTGATAGTGAAAGGTATTGGAAGTTTATACTTTCTATATGATTGAAGACTAAATTAAGGTATTGATTATTGGAGAAAATTGGGAGATTGTAATAAATCAACAGATAAATTGAGAGGCAAATGTGGAATTGAAGCAATCATTTCAAAATTTTATAAGTTTGTAGGCTCCTTTGGGATTATGAATTTTCTTCAAGGGGATGCCAATTGCATTGGAGCTCACAAGAAAAAATTTGCATATAATGCATATTCAGTAACAAATTAGAAAAGCTAACTGCCTAAGTTATGCTTTGAAATGTCTAATTTTCTTATCATTAAAGGACGATGGTGCACCTTACCAGAGAAGAGGGATAGATGGCATATATGCAATATAGGATAATATATATATATATATATATTTTTTTTTTACTGAAGACCAAAAGTGATTTAATAAAAAAAGAATTTTAATATAGTAGTGTCTTCTAACTTATTTTAACTAACAAGTAACAAAAACTACATTGATATATATATATATATATATGATGAAAAAAAAATGTGAGCTTTTAAAAATTACATAGCAATATAAAAATGAGTCAATAAAAGATAAAATATTTTATTTTATTGTAGGCAAAACTTAGGTTGAGTAGTTTAGGTTTAGGTATAGTGCATTAAATGTAGTGAAATATTTGGTTGCATTGAACAATAGAAAACAAATGGTGTTATTATTTTCAAAGACTAACAAGATCAATTCAACTACCATTTCATTCAAGACTTGGAATTTTAAACCCTTTTTATATCTTCAATCATTATAAGAACTAATAAATAACTGAAGTTTTATTCACTGCAATATAGTCAAAAACACAATTATCAAGTCGGCCATATTTATGTAACTCAATCCAACAATCATCATTACTTGTTGAGTAGGAAGGGGAAAATATAAGCAAATGTTTATATGCATGCATATAAACCTAAGTTCTGATTATTATACTCATAAACCCGGCCTAGAGAGTTGCATGTGTATGCTTTCTCATCAGCCCTTTATTTCCGGTTCAACACTACTGTTGAATGCCATTTGGTATATAACCTTATTCTCTGAGAGTTCACATGTGAGTTAATTAATTTTTATTTTTATTTTTTTAGAGACTTAACCAAACGACAATAAGGGTACCTAGCGTGACTAATGGCAGCTTATCATTTGGAATCTTTCTGGTCATCGCTTTCCCTCTTGCATGAAATCCGCTTTGTGTCAAAGCCTATGAACCCCTCTCACATTTTTGAAAGTTAGATGCTAGGATCTTTAATTTTTGACCTATGATTAGTTTCTTTGTTTGTGATTAAAATTTTGAAATATTGGTTCCAATTAACTCAACTAATAAAGTCAACTCTCATCGTTGAATAAGAGATTTGAAATTCGAATTTCACCTACACCAAAAACTAAGTAGTATCTTAACTTGATGATAAAAAACACGCTCATTGTAGAGTAAACGCCATAAACTGAAATTCTATCGAATTCTGTCATATAATTATCATTTTTGGCAGGTAGCTATAGATGTATTGTGGCTAGCAAAATACAAGTATAAAGGATATAATAATATCCATGGTTACTTAGGGAATATGTAAGATAGATCATTTAGAATTGAAATCACTATTCTTGTTCAAACCCCCCAAAAAAAATGTTCATTTTAACAGGTAAACAATGATAGAGAGAGAAAAATGTGGGTTTCAAACTAAAGACATGAGAAATCACAAAAGATGCTATAAGTAATGCACCATCACTTGAACTCCATAAATGTGATTTTTTCCCCGTTTAGAAGTTTGTGAGAATTTTTTTTATCTATATTTTATTTTTCACTTTCTTTTAAACCTAGGCAAATACTAGTATATAGATATGTATTCAAGCTCTTAGGAAGACATTAATTTTGGCATTATAGTAGGAATTTGTTTTTGGAGAACCAAATAAAATATTTGATTATTAAGTACTTTTTTCTTTGTATATATTATATTCCTACTATATATGATAGTAGTATAGAATAGTTCTATAAAGTATAAACACAAGTCTATAATAAGTATTTTATATCCCCTGTGCACTATAAAAAATATACTTACTAAAAACTTCAATTAAGATTAACAACAATTCCCTAAAATAAAATAAAAATAAAAAAATAAAAAAAGAAAAGAAAAAAGATTAACAACAGGATTCAACATCTTTAAATTATCATTAATCAACTATCAATTAATCAAAAAAGAAAAACTTAAATGAAAAAAAGAAAAACTTAAAGAAAAACCAATCAAACCAAATTAAAAGAAAAAAAGAAAAACTTACCAGTGGCAGGGGTCTATTTTCTCCTCCTTCTCTATATCTGGATCGCAAGCATCACTGTTAAAAAATGTAAAAGGATAACACTTAACACTAAATACAATTTTCATTTTTTTTTAAGGAACCCTAAACAGTTCAATTTCATAGACCTTAATTAAGAGTAAAATATTAAAAGAAAAAGAAAAAAAACTGTTGCATTGCAATGCGAGTAACACAGGCTGTGCGTATTTATACAAAGTTCAAGAGAGAAGTAAGTAGGAATCATTTAAAAAACAGAATATTTTGTTTAAAAAGTTAAATATGGAGTTATCTGTGGCATTTGTATGAATCTCAAAGAGGAAATTAAATGTCATTTTGATAAGTTTTAAGGGAAGTTGTGTAATTTAATTTATATATTGCTTTGTTTTATTTAATTTATTTATTATTGAAGCCTTGAATATTTTTCACATATAACTAATTTATATTTGCCCAAACTCAACAACCTTTCTCTATATATCATTATCATGCATTAAGAGAATTCTCAAAGATGGCGAATCATGATTGTTAAAATTCCTATACTGGAACAACCATTGAAAATTGAAATGCTTATTTATAGTCTTAAATATGTTAGTTGGATCATCAATGCTTAGAGAAAGTAAGCAAACAATGATAAATGTGTGTGCAAGTCCAAAACTGGTGATGCAGCATAGCAAATTTGGAATAGCAAAGATAGCCTGCCAAAGCATGATAAATTGTTGCCATGACCTATCACACATGCTAATCCATACCATACATATAACTTAAATCAGACAGTATGAGAAATTAGTCACTGATTATCAGGGGGGAAAAAAAAGAGAGAGAGAGAAGAAGAAGAAAAAGAAGAGAAATCAGTCACTCCATAAATCAGACTCTTATGTACATTGTTAATAAAAAACACTACAATTTATTCATGCTTTATAAATCTATAATTTTAAAGAAATATTCACTATAAAAATATATTTGAAGAAATTAAAAGACAACAAAGAAATGAAGAATACACAGACATGTAAACTAGACTCAATACAACAATAACAAAACAAAAAGAAGAAGGAAACTTTCAATCAAAATTCTACACAAAGCAACATGTGATTGCAATAACAAGATGAGAATTTGAAAAATTGGAAGAGAAAAAGGGATACACAGGTAAGGAAAATGCAAAATTCCCACCTCTCAGACGCATATAACACTCAAAAAATGTGAAATTTCATTCAAAATCCCACATATGACTACTGAGAATTAATGTGAACAAAAACTCCAATATAAACAAATCTATTTGAAGAAATTAAAAACCAACCAAGAATTCAGACAAGTGAACCAGGTACAAAACAACAATGACTCAAAAAAAATGAAAACTTTCAAACACAATTCTACTCAAAGCAACATGTGACTACACTAAAAATATGAGAATTTGAAAAATTAGGAGAGAAGTAAGGATACCCAGATAAGCAAAATGCAAAATTTCCACCTCTCAAATACATATAACACTTAAAAATGTAAACTTTCATTCAAAATCCCACATGGGACCAATTTGCAGACCATGATACCACAACTACTGAACATTAATTTGAACAAAAATTCTAAAAACTACATGCAAAAACTAAAACTTACAAGAAATTAAAATGAACCCAGAAAAACCCAGAATTAGTTTTTTTTTTTTTTTTTTTTTAATTTAAAAAATTAAACAAGCTATGTTCCTCTACTTCTATGGTTTCCAAATTACACAATTTAAAGAGAGTGGCTAGCCCAGAATTCTTGCTCACTATTTCTTCTCTCTACAAACCCTAACTGACGCCCTGAACACGATTAAGGACTAAAATGAGGTGTTGAGGTGTTAAAGCAATCAAAGAACAAATAGTTAAAAGTCGTAATAAATTAAATTACACAACTTCCCTAAAGAACTTTCAAAGCTTTAGATCACCCCCCACCCAAAAAAAAAAAAATCTAAAATTTTACATTTAAAGCTTTACTTGATACCATAATGCGAGTCTGGCAGATCAGATGGGTACTAGGTCAATCAAACAGAGCGAGAGAGAGACAGAGAGAGAGAGAGAAGTCACCATTTCTTTCAAAAGACTATTGCCATCTTTAGTAAGCTTGATATCACCGGCTCCTCCAACAAGCCTGCAACAAAATCAGAGAGAATCAAAGAGATTTCTTAGCCCTAATTTTTGAATCCAAATCTAGAACGAAATTAATTGGGAAAATTGAACATTTAAACCCAAAATCGAAACCCTAGATCGAAAATCGAAACCGTAAACCTAAAATCTAAACCCTAAACGAAAAATGGGGACCCTAAAACACAAAGCAAATCAAAAAATTTTAAAAACTTACTTGTAATCGGCCTTGCGACAGTGTCTTCAGTGAGATTGCGAGTTGGAGAGAGAGAGTGTGTGTGTGTGTGTGTGTGTGTTACCGATCCATGAGAAGGGGATGGAGAGCGGAGGGAAGACCGGAAGGATGACGGCGATTCGGAGAGGGTGGAAGAGAGGGAAGGAGTTTGAGATCGAGTTGAGAGGAAGGGGAATCGGAGGAAGGGGATCGAGTTCAGAGGAAGGGGAATCGGAAGGGAATCGGAGGAAGGGGGATCGAGTTGAAGGAAGGGGAATTGGAGGAAGGTGGATGGAGTTGAGATTGAGTAGTCCGAGAGGTTTTTTTGAGGTCGATCGAGAGGTTAGGGTATTTTTTTCTTCTGTGGAGTTGTTGTTTTTTTTTTTTTTTTTTTTTTTTTTTTTTATACTTAATGTTGAAGCCGCGTTTAATGGTTAAACGCAGCTCTAACCATTACCTGAGCTGCGTTTGGAAAACGCAGTTCCGGACATACTTGAAAAAGAAAAAAAAAAAAAACGCAACTTCACCCTGAAAAAACGCGGCTCCAGGGAGGGCTATAGTCGGGTTTAGTAAACGCGGCTCAAAGGCTAACCTAGAGCCGCGTTTTCCAAAAACGCGGCTCGAAGTCTAGCCTGGAGCCGCGTTTTTTAAAAACCCGGCTGAAACTCCATCCTGTAGGAGCGTTTTACAAAAACGCGGCTACAAAACGTGGCTAAAAACCGCTTTTTTTGTAGTGATTTTCCATCAAGGCCCACAAAAACTTTTCTCTCCAAAATGGAGAGAAAATGTTAAGGCATGCTGTGTGACAAAAATACTCTCACTTTTTATTGCTCTCACCTACCTCTCTCACTTTCCCACGTCGTTTGACCTATCAACTTTATTGCCTCTTCATCCTTATCTCTCAGCATCTTCACAGCAACGTGAACTCCAAGTTCCTTTTTTTTTTTTTTTTTTTTTTTTTGCCTTGCCCAATTTTTAGTGTAAAGGGTCATTGTATTATTGAAAAGGTTAGTGGATAAAGTTTTTTTTTTGGAAAATGTCTTCTCAATTTACATAACAATGGTCATGTGGATAATTTTTTGTAAAGGGTCATTGTATTATTGAAAAGGCTAGCGGATAAAGTTTTTTTTCCTTTGAAAATTTCTTCCCAGTTTACGTAATAGTGGTCGTGTGGATAAGGTTTTTTGTAAAGGGTCATTGTATTATTGAAAAGGCTAGTGGATAAAGTTTTTTTTCTCTGAAAATATCTTCCCGGTTTACGTAATAATGGTCAGGTGGATAAAGTTTTTTTTTTTTTTGAAAATGACTTCCCATTAACGCACAATAAATTTTTGTTGTCCATAAATTTTAAATTATATATAATAATAAAGAAAAGTATTATAAATGTATATATATTTGTGTTAATTTTTATATTATTTAATGAGTGTAAATATATTTATTTCTTATATATCATATAACAATGACATAATAGTCAATTTATATAAACTACATTTTCCATTCCCTCCTTTTTTTCTCAAATCAAACAAAAAAGTTTTCCATCTTCTCACTTTTCTACCCCTCCAACCAAACACACATGAGAGAAAACTAAATCTTTTATATCCTGCCACTTTTCTATCCTCCCACTAATTTTCCATCATCTCACTTTTTCACTCCTCAAACCAAACAGACGCTTAGCTTTCTTGCTTACTCCTTGTATCTCAGGAAAATAGTTTCTGTATCTTAGAATATCTTTGCTCCTGCTTTCTTAATTAGTTGTTTGGACCTTCCACCCTTATATTTAGGATAAATAAATTATGCAAATCAGTTACTTAGACATTTTAACCGTTACTATGTGTTTGAGTTTCTAGTCCCCTACAAATTAGTGTGTCAAACCTTACATATCAACAGAAACTAACTGCCATGAAAGTCTAGACATCTATGTGAATTACATAAAAATTGCTTAAAATGATTAAAATTACATAATAATTTTCTTTATCACATCAGTAAGCATTATAAGAGCATCAACTCACTAGACTATTTGATGATTAAAATTAATTGAAAAATGTATGTGAATTACATAAAAATTGCTTCTCGTCACCAATAAGCGAACCAGTCCAGGTTTGTGCATCGCACATTTGGACCAGAGCTGCTCGCAAAAATCCGGACAGTTCAAGCTTGTCTCGGTCTTTCGGTTTTTAATTTTTAATTTTTTGGGTTTGGTTTGGTTTGATTCTGGACGAGACGGTCAAGATGGCGCACTATTATTGGGGACTGGATGAACGGTGAAGATGGTCTGACGTGGTTTGAGTCCCTTGGGATGCTTTGACTTCAATGGGGATGGGTTGGTGGGTTTTTTTATTTTTTTATTTTAAGAAAACGTGTGTGCTTTACTGAAAGAAAACTAGCCAATTGTCGGTTCAAAGTAAGATTCTCAGAGGACGTCATACCCCTTCAGTAAAACTAGCCAATTGTCGGTTCAAAGTAATGACATGTTTGGATGTTTAAAAAAGGAGGGGGAGTAGAGTAGAGGGAGGGAGAGTAATGCAATTACCTTATTTGGAAGTTTTTTAAAAGATGAGGGGGAGGGGTTTGGAGGAGTTTGGAGGGGTTTGGACTCCCTCTAGCCCCCCAATTTTAATTCCCCCAAATTGGAGAGATTTGGAGGGGGAGTAGAGTACATAAACTATTGACCAAGTAAATTACCTAAGTTACCCTTATTATATTAACAAAATTACACAAGGGGAAGGGCTAATTAATCTCTTCCCCCTTACTAATTTTAAAAACATCCAAATAAGGTGGAGGTGAATCATTCTCCTCTACTCTCCTCCCCACTACTCCCCTTCCCTCTACTCCCCTCTACTCTCCTCCCTCTCTAAACTTCCAAACAAGCCATAAGATTCTAAGAGGGCGTCATACCCCTTCCTAAGGGGTACGACGTCGTCTGAGAATCTTACTTTGAAGTTTGAATAGTGGTTTTGGAGGGGGTATTCGTGGAAAAGTCCAGGGGAGAATGAAAGTATTTTACTAATAGGTGCCTTCAGGGCATATATTAATTTTTATTTTTAGAAAAAAAAATTTTAAGAATTAAAAAAGTAATGATAGTTTTTTTAATTTTCGAGAAAATATTTTCATAAATAGAAAGCTTAATGTATGCTCTAAAAGCACACATTAACCGAACCCAAAATGAAGAAAAGTAACAATAGAGCTTCCGATTTTCCATCTTCCCCGGTTCTTGGACAGTGGGGCCTGCTTGCTAGCTTTTCACGTCCCCTCTATTTTAATATTAATAATTTAAAGCTCATGAATTTTATCATTTACAGGACACGTTAGTATATAGGTATATGTCTAAAATTAGGCATAGTGCATATCTTAACATGTCTAATGGAAATGGTTATTGGACACAAGTTCAACATTTTCATAAATAGGTACATTTAAATCCCTTATAAATTTAGTATAAGCGAGAGAATTATCTCTTATTCAAATATTAGAAAAATGACAATAAATCATATCTCAAACTGTGGAAGAAATATATATATATATATATAAATATAAAAACATGTTATTCCCTTCCTTTCCCTACTTTAGATCAGGAATTGTGCAAAATTAAAATGAAATCAAACAATTCAACAATTTGTTAGAGATCAAGGAATTGCTACCATTATTAATAAACTTTGCGTGAAGGGCCAAGGGGGAAGCAATTCTAGGGTTCCATGTTGCCTAAGAAAGCGCATAAAAATATGATTATAAGGAATGATACTGTGTAGAAGAGTGAAATATTCACGGAAATGAGAACTGAGCTAAAAGTATGTGAAGATTGAAGATTGAAATGTGCTAAAACATCAACAGTGCTAAAAGTAAAACATCATGTTAAAAGTATCTGAAGTGAATCAAGCTAAAACATATAAAATTGGCTATTTATATAGTATACTGCTTGAAGACTGCTAAAAGTAAAACAAACACAAATCTGAAAAGAATCCAAGAAGTGAATCAAGCTAAAACATATAAAATTGGTTATATTGGCCATTTATATAGTATAGTTCGCTAAAAGCGAATAGATGTTGACTAAAAGTGAAACAGCCACAAATCTGAAAAAAGTCCAAGAAGTGAATCTAGCTAAAACATATAAAATTGGCTATATTGGCCATTTATATAGTATAGTTCGCTAAAAGCGAATAGATGTTGACTGCTAAAAGGTGAATCAAGCTAAAACATATAAAATTGGCTATATTGGCCATTTACATAGTATAGTTCGCTAAAAGCGAATAGTTCTTGACTGCTAAAAGTAAAACATATAAAATTCGACAGTGCTAAAACATCAAGCTATTTATATAGTATAGTCCCTCAAAATCATGAAGCCACAATTCCCTCAGACAGCCACGCAGCCACAATTATCCACATCAACTCAAGCAGCCACACAGCCACAATGTCTAATATTTCCGAAGGTGATCTACAAAATCATGAAAAATACCGGTAGTGTTTTCATTTTCTTCTTCAATATCATAGTTTTATATATATTTTTTATTTTTTTATGAATTCAATATCATAGTTAATTGGCTCATAATTCCCTCAAAAACTTTTTTCTGTTCATGATTTAGTTGGTGTACTAATATATATAGTACTATTGTTTTTTTTTTTAATTGAATTGTACTAATATAGTAGTAATGTTTTTTTGTTGAGAAAAATAGTACTAATGTTTTTATTTTTATTTTTTTATAACAACTAATGTTTTGAATAGTAAGGAAGGAAAGTGGTTTTTAGGTAAATGAAAGAAAAATGCTAGGGCCATGGTGTAAAACCCCCCATTTTCGACCTTCCAATAGAGACTAGACAATCAAACCTACCCCACACACACAATCACTCCATCTTAAAACTTAATTTCTTAAAATAAAATAAAAAACCAAAGTTTCAGCTCCCAAATAGGAACCAAAACTCCAGCCACCCGATGCTGCCATCGTAGAAGGTACTAGAGTGTTAAAAAATCGTCGTTTGGTCATAAATATTAAATAGCTCACATTCACATTGATTTTTTTTTTCAATTTACAAATTTGATTGTTACTTGGATTTTATTATTATTATTATTTAATAATTGATATTCTTCTTTCATTATTAACCAGCTTCATCACAACGATCGGATTGAAAGCTGCTTTTTATGGCCTACTGAGCAGGTTTGGGTTCTTGGTTTTATCTCTCTATTCCTTTGTTTGGCATTTTTTTCAAGATGATTGGATCAATTTTTGTTTAATAATTGATTTTTTAACTTTTGTTTTCTACAAGTTGTAGCTTAAAAACTGCTATGATCGAAGCGGTGAAACTAATTTCTAAAGCTCTTTTTTACCTACTCACAAGGTTTGGGTTCTCATTCTTTTTTCAAATTTGATTGTTACTTGCCTTTTAGTTTTCTACAAGTATCAACTTAAATTCGGCAGTTAATTTATTGAAGGGATTTTTGTGTATGTGTGTGTGTGTGGAAGTTAAGTGGATTTTGATTTTCCTATGCTTGGAAGAAAAATTAGTATTTAAGCTGAAGGGTTTCTTGTTTGTGTATGTGCCAGTAATGAAGCACTCTCTTTCATTGAAGCATTTCACGCGCTTCTTGGTGACCTCACCTTGTTTCCGACTACCTTAATTGGTATACACTTTCAAGTCTTAGGCGTCTCGCCACTTCATACACATTTTGCCATCATCTTGTTTTTCTTCATGGCTGCAATCGTCCATTGCATTGCATATATGGAGATTAAACTACAACCTCAAGATGCTGGGTACCTTCCCATATTGAGGTTCATTTGTTTGGTTTCTAGAATTATTGCTATTGAGCTACTCTTCGCAATAATCGTCTCTCCCTTTTGGCTCTTCATGGTTAATTTATGCCCAATCCTGATCCTAGGGGTACTGGTCCTTTGTATCAACAAATTTATCAATGTGTTTACTACACAGCTAAGTTAATACTCAATGCAATATGTAGATTGTTTAAAAAGATTTGTCAATTACTTGATCAAATATAGGACTAGGTCCTACAGAAATTCTAGTAAGCAGATTCTTAAGCATTTTCTTCAAGGGAGCAGGAAGACAATTGATGAGGACAGAAACAACTCAAGCAAAAAAAAAAGATTAAATATACAAAGATTCAAGAATTATGGTCTAGTTTTGATATAGGACCTTCTTAGCACCTTTGGCAGGTTATTTTAGCTATTATTGGGTCTTACTATTAAGTCTTTTAGGTTGGGAAGTTGTTGGACCAGTTTTAAATAAGCTTAATAGAATAAGGGCAATTTGTTCATTTTCAAAAATTCTGGAATGGGCTGTCCTTGGCTGTACCAAAGGCCCATAAGTCTTATTTAATGTTTTGAGTCCTTTTGGTTTAGGAGTTATTGACTCTTTTATTTATTTGACTTGGTGTGTATAATGAATACAGCTCCCCAAAAAAGACCTTTTTTTTTTCTTTATTCAAATTTGTTTTTCTTCTATTTTGGTGGGTTGGGGAGGGGGGGGGGGGGGAATTCTTTTCCCAATTGTATGCAGTAGGACTATAGGACAAAATTAAAGAAATTAAAAAGAAAGAATCGCAAATGAGTTATTCATCTAGAAAAAGAAATACATTTTACGGTGGTTAATGGTTATATTAAGACACACTAAAAGAAAATGTATTTTTAGTGACGAAAAAATTTGTTACTAAAAGACCAGTTTTTCGTTACTAAGAACCTTTAGTGACGAAATTGGACTTTTAGTGACGAAATTCATTTCGTTGCTGTAGCCCCGTCGCTAAAAGTCCTAGCGACGAAAAATTTCATCACTAAAAGTCCAATTTGGTAAAAAAAAAAAAAAACTTTTAGCGATGAAAACTTTTTGTCGCTAAATGTTTTCCTCGCTAAAAACAGTATTTAGTGACGAAAAATTTCGTCACTAAAACTATTTTCGGGTACATATAGTGACAAAAATATTCGTCACTAAAACTATTTTTCAGAAAATCCATGCACATATAGTGACGAAAATTTTCATCACTAAAATCATTTCTTACAAAATTCCACTGCATTTAGTGACGAAATATTTCGTCATGAAAACAATTTTCTGTTGCCATATTTGTGACGAAAAAATTCGTCACTAAAACTTATTTTCTGTTTTTATTATTTTCATGACGTTGATATTAACCTGTAACCTGTCATTACATTATTAAAACCTCACATTTGATTAACACATTTATAAAAAATTGATCCATACATTCCACAAGTTAAAATTAAAACAAGTATCAAATTCAAACTCCTTCCATACAATAATTGTTTGCAACACATACAATAACTTAAGATGTTTTATAACAATACAAAAAATGTAGTATAATATAATTAGAACCCCCTAAAGCCAAAAGATGTCCTCATATGTCTTCAAATAATGCCAAAAGTAAATCCCCTAAAGCCACCAATAAGAAATATGCACAAATATAAAAACACTACTACATTAAAATTGTAAAGTAAAAATATTAATTATGTTATAAAAAAACATTTCTTACAATTAGTTTCAAATGATACATAAAAAATGAAGTGTTTTAACTTAAAGATAAAGTACTAACCAATAAGTGATTTAACTTGAAGATGATCCACCCCCATAGTTAAAACCTTCATCATAACCCTTGCTCCTCAAAAAATTAAGAATATTCTTTTGGATCTCATCTTGCTTAACTCGCGCCTCTTGCTCCTTAGCTCGCGCCTCTTGCTCCTTAGCTCGCTCCTCTTCGTCCCTAACTCTTGCCTCTTTGAGTTCAATTATCTCATTTTCTAATTGATGAATATACTCTGCCGAGGAACTAGATGAGGCAGTGGTTACTAGAGAAGAGGAAGGTCTCATGCCAAGTCCTTTTACAATACCGGATTTTTTTCTTAAAAACCAAGTTTGAGATTTCCTCTTGTGTAAGGGGAATTGCATTAGGATCTTAACAATGATCCTCTTGCACTTTGAGAATAGTTTCCTACCATTTGAAAGAGGAAAAAAAAAAAACAAAACAAAAACAACAATCACAACATTAATACTACATATGTAATAACTTTACAAACATGATAAGGATGTAATAATAGGGATGGAATGATACACATACATATGTCGCTTCATCGTCATGGTGTATCCACTTATTTGTGTTTGGATTAAAATGAACATCTTTGTAGACTTTTGCCAATTCAGGAACTTGACCGCCATTATTATTTGTCTAATTAATTAACATTCGAGTCTTAGTTATTTATAGTTAATTAATCACAACATGTAATATGCTAAGGTTTAAGAAAATGAAAAAACACGCACCTCCTCATCAACCCTAACAGCAAGTGCCTTTGTCCCACATCTATGTTTGCCTGAAGTTTTGCTTCTATTTTCATAATTAATTCTTGATTTTTCCTAATAAAGAACATTCAAGATATTTATTAGATCATGAATAAAACAGTATACATTTACTTCATCTAAGTATTAATCTAATCATTTGACGACATAATATAGTAAATATTGGATAATAATAATATACGCATAAATAATTTACCAGCCAGTCCTTATTGGTCCATCTTCCTTCAATGAGTCTAGTTTATTGCTCAAGTGTGACATTCTTTGCCAGGTGGCTTTTTGCATAGTCTTCACCATGAGATTGTACAAGCTTTTTATAAGTTTGATACAACTTGTTAGAGCCACTACTCAATAATCTTCCACATTTTGTATTTATTGTTTTCGTTACTAAGTTGGAATCTCCTTCAAGCTCAAACTAATCCTGTAAAATGAAGTATATATGTATTATAAAAATATTATTATATGAATTAATATACTTAGTGACAACAAAGATGAGTTAGACGTTATTAATATAAATTTACCGCGATATTTTGAAGCACCACATCTCTAGTAGCAGCATCAACACTTTTCCAATTGTTTACGTTGTAACTGGACAAATTACTTCGCACTTGTACACCAATTTGATTGACAAGCTTGCACGCATTCTTCCCAACAGGAGCATCATACTCTGCAGCTATACGTACTGGTAGTTTACCACCCTTTTCAACAAGTGCCCGTACTGCTATACCACGTGTTGTTCCACGGGTATTTCTGCTAGCAAATCCTATTTAAAAATTATCAATGTTATAAAATTATACATTTTATGTACATTAAGTATAATCTCAATAGTAAAGACAATGTGCAGTTGCAATTACGTATGTTCTGTGTAATTACCAATCGTGCTAGTTAATGCGTCAGTAGCCTCCGCACTCGAAGAACTTTGGGCGGAAGGATTTGCTTCAAGAGGTGTTTCCGTAGATTGGACCACCGAGATAGATGCCTTACCTCGTAAGCGTGTAAGTCGTCCTGGTGCCATCTGTAACTAGAAACATACATATAATGGAACAACAAAGTCATTACAAATAATAGAACAACAAAGTTATTATCTATTGTACCCTATGGAACATCTATTGTATCTTATGGATTAAAGAGTTAGATGACTCAACATCATTCTCATCGTCACCAATAGATGGTACATAATCATCATCTACCACAACACTAACTTTGCTTCTTTTCCCTGCACAATTGGACTGAGCAGAATCCTTTAGAGAAGTTGAGATGTGCTTCAATCCCAAAGCATCAATTATCTCTTGGTTTTGCCTCATTCTATCCAATCTTGCCATCTCATACCTCGATATATTATGAGTGTATTTGTCCTTTTTGGGCATTTTTTGAAACTATGTATTGACATGAAAGATAAGTACAATTGCTACTAACTTAACATTATAGTCCACACTATTATCCATATCAAGCAATTGACAAGTGCAAAATTTGAACACAATTGCTACTAACTCAACACAACAAATGACCACATTAATATCCATATGAAGTTCAAGATAAGCAGAAAACATCTCAGTAATAATTACTACTAACTTTACATATTATAGTCCACACCATCATCCATATCAAGCAATTCACAAGTGCTAAATTTGAACACAATTGCTACTAACTCAACACAACAAATGACCACATCAATATCCATATCAAGTTTAAGATAAGTACAAAACATCTCAATAACAATTGCTATGTAGATAATCATAAAACTTTAAGACAATCACATAACATTTAAGACAATTGTTATGAACTCTACATATCACAATCCATATCAAGATCAACATCAGGTATGTCATGCTCTTCATTTTGATTAGCATCTCTTGAAATTCCACCTTCAGGAATAACCTCAATTTCAACATCACCCATACAATGCTCAATAATATTGTCTTCAACATTGATAGGGACAATATCAACAATTGCTTCTTGTTGGAATGCGTCACTATCTTCTATATTATCATTGGATTCTTCGCCCTCGACTTCTGGGACATCAAACACTCCCCTATGTTAGATGCATTGCACAATTTTCCAAGGGTCACGCAATTTCATATCTTAAAGGTAGAAAACTTGTTTCGCTTGACTAGGAAGTATAATTAAAGGGTCATTTTGATACCATCGACTTGTAACATCAATGCTCGTGCAGTGTGCATCGATTTTTATTGTTCTCCTTCGACCATTGGTACCAGTATTATACCATTCACACTGGAACAAAACAACTTTATGGCGAAACATATATTCTAATTACCAAATTTTGCACACATGACCATAGAAGTCGTGCATTTCTCCCTCATGGTCCCCTTCGGTACAAATTTTAGAGCTAATTTTTATTGAAGTAAAACTGAGAAAGAACTAAAATTAGAGTATAAAATTATGACAAACTTCTTTGAGTAACTCAATTGTAAAGTTTGAGAATCAAAAACTAATTGCCATGAACGACTAGACCTCCCTAGACTCATCTTTTCAGAATAACCCGTATCAAGTTATCAACAACTGGCAGTTCAAAGTGGAAAGTGGCTTAATATAATAAGAAAAAACCCTAGCCTCATTCCTGGCATCCTTGACCCACTCCTTGACCACAAAAACCTCCTGGATGGCCTGCACAGAAACGACAGAGGAGCACGTTAAAATAAAATAAAAAAAATAAAAAAACAACAAAACGCCCTTAGTAAGGCATGTCCAGAAACTTACCAAAGTAAGGTCCCTTTTCAGGGACAAGAAGTGGTCTGGCTATCGCAGATGCTTCAACGCATCCATATTCGTCGACAACAGGAGGGGCTGCTCCAAGGCTTCAGCTAGATAATGGGCGTGCCCTTTCTGGAACTCCCTAATGCTGGAGTTCCATGGTATGGCAGATCCATCCAGCTTCACCCAAGGGTCTTAAGCGGGGTTCGAAAGGCGCACCTCGACCACTGTCTGGTCCTCCCTGCTCTCGATCAAGGAGGCCTTCCCCTTACCCTTAGTCAAATTTTGCTACTTGGGAGGAGGAACCCTATCCTTCTGAGGGACCAACTCCCCCTCCTCCTTCTCCTTCTTTCTCTTTTTCAGGCCGACAGGGGCAAAAACATTAACTGGAGGAGAAGGAAAAGGGGGAAGGGTAGCAGAGGGCTAGGACATTAAGGCATCCTTGGGGCCTGACCCTCTAGCCTTAAGGAGCTCACGCAATCCTTTCTTTTTGTCCAACGGCATCTTGTCCTCCTTTTCGAAGTTGCTATCTGGGCGCACAACGATGAGCTTGGGGGAGTGGACAATAGAAGATCTATCTAGCTCACCTTTCGAGTTCGAGATCTGGATTACAGGTCCTCCCTAATCCTCCTTATGTTCCTCAAAGTAGAATTGGTCTATCTCCACTTCAAGTGACAAGCGAGAGGATGTTGTTTCCTCTCTCGGGACCGCAGCCTCACAGGGAGCGCGATAGGCAAGTAGTTCCACGTGAACAATGTCTTCTCAAGCTAGAAATCCCGACACCGAGACATCTATCCTACACAGTCGAGGATCCCTTGCCCTAATTACATGGCCCACATCTTGGAATGTGTCCAACAAAGGCTCGAAGTTGAGGATGAGGTGGACAGCACTCAACTGTTTATCCGTGCTTACAAATACCTCGGACCTTAATACTTTGTTGAGGTCTTCAACGTTGACGAGGTTGAGGTTAGGAGCTATGTGTCTTTTATCTGCAAAAATATCCAAGAAGCAAAACCACGGTCAGAATAATGCAACCATCCATAAGAAATAAACGAAATACTAAAGGAAAGGAGAAAGTAGTAAAACTACGAAGCTAAGGCCCATGTAAAAAAGAAATGAGAGACCTAAACCTAGGGTACCCTACCTAGCTCTCCCTCCTGGACTGGGTAGTGAAAACCATCGTGCCAGTCATCCGAGACTATCAGGAAGTCATCCTTCATGCCCTTGTTGGACTTAGGGAGGCACGAGATGAGCCTGACAATGGAGGATCAAGACTTAAGGTAATACCCTGAGTCTGCGAGCAAGTGGCACTTGCACATCCACACGACGCCGTGCCAGGTGAGGTTTAAACCCATTTGCTCATTGAGAGCGTCCACGCTACCTAGGATCCTAAACAAATTAGGCGCGCATTGGTGGGGGCATAGCCTGTGGGTGATTAGGTAGTCTTTAGTCACTCTACCTATGGGAAGCGTTATTCCCTCTTTTATAAAGGCAATCATAGGAATGACGACCTCCCCTTCCCCCCTATGGGTAAGCCACTGGCGTGAGGCATAATACCGCAGGGAGGCTCCCTAGGGAATGTGATACTTAGCCCAAAAGCCCTCCATACCAATGGAAGACTCTACGAGGTGAGCGAACCTACCCATTAGGGCAGACTAAGAAGAAGTGGGAAAGATCTTTGTGTAAGAAGAAGTAGGAAAGATCTTTATGAAAGAAGAAGTAAAAAATAAGAGGCCGAGAAGATTGGCCGAGGAGAAAATAGCCTAAGAATAAAGGAACTTATGAAAATAAGGACAAGGACACTTCAGAAGCTTCTTAAAAGCTTGAAGATTTAGGAAGCCTTGAGAGTCAAGAGATTTAGGAAATTTGGAGAGTTCGAAGATTGGTAAAGTGAGGAAAATGAATCCCCTAGGCGCTTTATATAGGAGGCAGATGTGAATGAGAGTTATCCCGCTCAAAATTTGGGGAGAAATGCCAGCCATAGGATCTCCATCTCACCGCAAGAGATGGGGAACAAAGCACCACCTGGAGCATTTAATAAGACATCACGGACTCTTAAGCATTAGGAACAGTTATGGGACACGCGAAGCAACGTTCTCACGTATGGAAGTTAAAGAAACGTGCTAAATTAATTATCCAAAATCAAAACCCCATTTTTCTCCTCGAATAGGAGGAAGAAAACTAGATTTTTAAGGGGCTATTGTGGGTACAGGAATTCCAATAAAGGAATTGTGCCATGTGTTATACTCGTGGCTGAGAGGGGCCATTATCATGCCGAGGAGGCCACACCCTCGGACAGTAGCGCCACGTCAATGGCATGTCATCAGAGGAGGTCATACAGCAAAGAAAAAGCTTCGAGGAAGGAGTTAGCATTGACATGACTAAAGGTATGGTGGCTATCACCACATTCAATGTGTCTCACCAAACCCCCTGGCCGCATTTATGTGGAAAAAACCCTTGGACAGTGCTGTCTTGATTGCCCCAACTTACAAGAGACTGGGGAGGGCGTCTAATGGGACAGGTACTTAAGTAGTGGCCAGGATGACTAGCAAATAGAGGGCAAAGATCACCTGAAAGGACCTATATAATGTAAGAGACCCTCCAGGGACAGGGGATCAAAGAATCAAGAGAGGAAACACTGTAGTAACAAAAACTATAATAATATCCAAGTCTAAAAGAAATATACGCCAAGATCATTCTTCTTGAATTTTGCCGAGGAAGGTTTTCTTTGCTTAGAACTTGTTCTTCTTTACTTTCTTGCTATCTTTGATTCATGGTACACGATCGTGGACCCATTGAAGCCTAGCTTTTAAGCTCACTCTCTACAAATTCATTATATTGGGCTCTTTGGACCTTAATCCATTCATCTTTTGGGCTTAAGGACCAAAACCTGCCACTACACTTGTTTTTAGGAATATAAAGAAAAAACAATTTTCTTGTATTTTTTAAATAAAAAAATTAGTTGAAATTTAAAATAAAAAAAAATAGTTTTTTGAAAAAAAAATAGAAAATACTAAAATATGTTGTTATTAGGATTTGAACTTTAATGTTAACTCATTAAATGAGATAGATTCATTAAATCAAATGCGTGTTTTTATTAACATTTGAAAAATAGAAACTGAAAATAGCCTTTTGCATGTTTTCAGTTTCATTCACAAATTGAGTTTTGAGAACAGTTTTTGTTTTCTGTCCATTTTGGGTTGCTAAACAAGTTTTTTAATCTCAAAAATAGAAAATTATTTTTGGAAACAAAAAATAAGGGGAAAAAACAGTTACCAAACATACTCTTAAATTTTTATTTTTATTACAAATTTTTTATGAATTGATGTGATGAATGATTATGAGGAAGTAAAAAAGTAATATTAGTTCAAAAAAAAAAAGTGACATGCTAGTAGTGGGCTAGACAAACCAGAATTTTTTTTTTTAATAAAAAATAAATTTTGTTTTTATAAATCTCAAAATGAGTCCAGTAATAAATATTATATTGTATTGAGATTGAAGCAGTGTCATTATTGTGGTTCACCAAATTTAAGAAAGTTCAATTGGACACTTGGCATAAAATTAGACTTCAATTGAAATCCAATTAAATTCTAATTTGATTTTTTCTAAGTTTTGGCTTATATATATATATATATATACACACATATATCAAGATATAAATTGTCACAGTTCTTTTTGAAAATTTCTAATTCAAAACCATCAATATGAAATAAGACTTGTCACAGTTTAGTATACAAAAAGAAGATCATAAGATTAGAAAATCTAAAATAAAGTGTATCACAATTCTTTTTGAAATTTTCTAATTCAAAATACATTCATGTGAAATAAAACTTGACACAATTCAAAATACAAGAAGATGATTCTCTACACCTCAATTAAAATATGGGTAAACTACATATTTGGTCCTTAACCTTTACACTATATTTCAATTTAGTCTATAATCTTTTTGTTAGGACATATGTGATTCATTATTAGGAACATATGTCACTATTTTATGTAGTTGGCTAATCCTTTGACAAAACGCATTTTACTTGTAATTGGATAGATCTAAGATGGGTAGGTCAATATGTTTCAAGTTCAAGTGTTAAAGTCATGCAAGTCTATCCAAGAATCAAGGAATGAAGTGCAGGATTTTAAAACTCAACAGCTAGCATCTATCGAGGTTTAAAAGCTGCTGAAGCCTGTGACTTGACAACTAGCTCAATAGATAGGGTATCTGTCGAGGTTTATGAAGTTCATTTTTTCAGGACTATTTTTCATCCAATCCGTGAGTATATGTTTAGGCTTTCTTTTCTTACAACCCTAAACATATATAAGGATTATTTTAAGGGCCGTAAAATGTGACACAAGTTGCACAAAAGCACAATTCCACAAGTGTGAAGAAAGTGTGAAAGGCCATAAAATGTGACACAAGTTGCACAAAAGCACAATTCCACAAGTGTGAAGAAAGTGTGATTGGAAATCTAGTTTTCCCTAATTCTTGAAGAAGCTGCTGTGTTTGTACATCGTAGGGTTTTGTGATCGAGCAACTTCATGATCTTCATCGTTTGGATGAATTGAAGAATTTTGTAACCAACATCCTTCTCAAGTTGGTGATCAAGTTGCATACTGGGATCCGCGCAATTAGTTAGTCACGTATTGGGAGCTGTGCATTGAAAAGGAGAGATTGTCACTACAGAACAAGTCCAATTAGGTATTGGATAAGGGTTCAACTATAGGTTGATATAAGGTACTGGGATTCTTTTACTTGTAACCGCTTGTTTTGATAATAATAGATTCTCAGGAATTGTGACTTTAAAATCACCCGGTGAGGTTTTTTGCCATGTAGGTTTTCCCCATTCGTAAACAAATATCTTGTCAATTTATTTTCAGCTACATACTTTAGTTATTGGTGATTTATTTATGCTACCACATACAATTGCATGTTAATTTGATTAATTAATAAACTTGGCTAATTAATTAATTAATTCATCAAAAGGGGTCAATACGTGTTTGGCTTATCAAGTGGTATCAAAGCAAGCACACTCTGATTAGGTTTTAATCTTTGCTGTGTAATCCATTGACCCCTGTTGTCATCGCTGCAACTGGCTTGAAGAGATCTTTGTTTTCAAATACATCTTGTTTTTCTAATCTCTACTTGTTTAAGTGTATCAGAAAATGCAAGTCTAAAAGTTATTTGAATTCTATTAGGATGTCTATTGGAAAAGATATCAGCTTGACAAAGAGAAAACTAGATTGTCTTAGAATGAAAATGTGCAAAGGAGTTCGTCTGAGAAGAGTGAAAGTTAAAGGTTTAGCTCATAAAAGGCAGATGAGAGAAAACACCATTCCTAATGATCTGTCATCTAAGCACGAAGTGTGCTTCATAATGAAGTCTGCATTTAAGGTTATGGACACGTGTTTGTGGTACCTTGACAGCGGTTGCTCAAGACATATGACTGGAGACCAATCTCTCTTCAAGATTTTCGAGTCTAAGAAAGGAGGTAATGTCACTTTTGGTGATGGGAGCAAGTCACAAATTAAAGGAAAGGGAATCATATCTCTACCTGGACTACCAGACATTGTAAATGTTTTATACGTAGAAGGTCTGAGAGTGAACCTGTTGAGCATAAGCTAAATATGTGATCAAGACTTCATGGTACTATTCTCAAAGGGAAAATGCCTTGTCATGGATGAGTCTGGAAAGAAGCTCATGAGTGGTGTTCGTACTCTAGATAATTGTTATGGATTGGTTCCTGATGCTGATATTGTGTGCAATAGCATTCAATTACTAAATAAAGATCTATGGCACCAAAGGATGGGACATGCAAGTTACAAACATTTTTCAATTATATCTAAGCATGAATCAGTTTTGGGGATACCAAATCTCAGTAGAGTGAGCAATGTGGTATGTAGACTATGTCAGCTTGGGAAACAAACAAAGGTTAAACATCCAGGCACTCAGACATTTGTTACATCTAGACCATTAAAGCTACTACATCTGGATCTTATAGGTCTAACCAAAACTAAGTCTCTTGGTGGAAAGAGATACATCATGGTTGTGGTAGACGACTTCACTAGGTATACTTGGGTCATTCTCCTACGATCCAAGTCTATGCTCCTGAGCACATTGAAGCTTTGTGCATAAGATTGCAGAATGAAAAGAGCCTGAAGATTGATCGAATTCAAAGCGATCATGGTAAAGAATTTGAGAACTCATATATGGAGTCCTTTGTATAAGATCAAGTATATCTCAAGAATTCTCTGCTCCTATTACTCTTCAACAGAATGGTGTAGTAGAAAGGAAGAACAGGGTTATTCAAGAGATAGCTAGAGCAATGTTGCACAACAAGGATATGGCTAGAAAATTGTGGGGAGAAGCCGTCAACATTGCTTGTCATATGATTAATAGGGTATACTTTAGACCTAGTACCAAGAAGACTCTATATGAGTTATGGAAGGGAAGAAAGCCAAATGTTAAATATTTCAGAATCTTTAGAAATACTTGTTTCATTCTCAAGAATAGATATAATGTAGGAAAATTTGACTGCCGGAGTGATGAAGGAATATTTCTAGGATACTCCTCTACAAGTAAGGCTTATCGGGTATACAACAAAAGAACCATGAAGGTAATGGAAACAATAAATGTTGTTATTGATGAATCTTTATATTTCGGTTCTAAGAAATTTGGTGAGGAAATCCCCAAAGAGATTCTTCCTGCCGAGCCCACAGAAGTTTAAGAAATTGTTGACCAAGAGCGTGCATCTCCTAGTACTCTAGATACTCCAAGTGTTGTTGAAAATTCAACAGACTTATCTACTTCACCTGATTCTAAAACCCATGAAGAGAAATGACCTTCTTCCAGGATCAAATTGAATCATCCTCCTGAAGTTATTGTGGGAAACATGAATGAACTTACACTAAGGAAGCGTACAGTTGATAAATGTGTTGCTAACTTTGTGCCTTATTCCTGTTACTTGTCACAGGTTAGACCCACTAAAGTTGAGGGAGCTCTTCAGGATGAAAGCTGGGTTGAAGTTATGCATGATGAACTGCTTCAGTTTCAGAGAAATAATATCTAGACTTTGGTACCTAGACCGAAGGATGAGCACATCATCGGCACAAAATGGATATTTAGCAATAAAACTGATGAGAAGGGTAATGTGATCCACAACAAGGCTCGTCTTGTAGCTCAAGAATACTCACAAATGGAAGGAATAGACTATGATGAGACATTTACACTGGTAGCCCGTATGGAGTCCATTAGAATTCTCCTAGCCCTAGCATGTCACTTGAGGTTCAAGCTTTACCAAATGGACGTAAAGGTTGCATTCTTGAATGGGCTGCTTAAAGAAGATGTCTATGTGGCTCAACCAAAAGGATTCATTGATCCACACTTCCCGAATCATGTGTTGTACCTCAAGAAAGCACTTTATGAGTTAAAGCAAGCCCCTAGAGCTTGGTATGATCGGCTCACACAATACTTGGTGTCACATGGGTTCACCAGAGGAAAAGCAGATCAAACTCTCTCTCTTCATAAAGAGGGAAGATGGCGAGTTTATATTTCCTCAAGTCTATGTTGACGACAACATCTTTGAGTCAACTAAGGATGAACTTGCTCATAGCTTCTCAAAACTCATGCAGGCCGAGTTCGAGATGAGAATGATTGGAGAGCTAACTCACTTCCTTGGATTGCAGATTCGTCAACAAGAATCAGGTATATTCTTATTTGAACCTAAATATGCTAAAAATCTTGTGAAGAAATTTGGTTTGGAATCTGCTAGTTTTGTTAGAACCCCTATGAGCCCAAATGTTAAACTCACTATTGACTTGTTAGGTAAAAGTGTAGATTCATCTCTCTATAGAAGCATGATAGGTAGTCTTCTTTACCTTACTACTAATAGACCTAACATTAGTTATAGTGTAGGAGTGTATGCCAGATATCAGGCTAATCCCAAAGAGTCTCATAAGATTGCTTTGAAAAGAATCATAAAGTATGTCAAAACCACTGCCGACTTTGGTGTGTGGTACAGCAAGGACACAAATGATGTCTTAGCTGAGTATTCTAATGCTAATTGGGCTGGGAATGGTGATGATAGAAAGAGTACATCGAGGGGTTGTTTCTATATGGGTAATAATCTTGTCTCCTAGATAAGTAAAAAGAAAAATTCCATCTCATTATCCACTATAGAAGTTAAGTATATTGCTACTGGTAGCCATTGCACCCAATTTCTATGGATGCAAAAACTCCTCCATGATTACGGTATTTGTCAAGAGCATCTTACCATCTACTGTGACAATACCAGTGCCATTAACATCTCTAAGAATCTGGTTCAACATTCTCGAACTAAACACACAGAGATCCGACATCACTTCATTAGGGAGCTTGTCGAAGATGGTACTCTTACTCTTGAGTTTATTCACACTGATGATCAAAAGACTGATTTGTTTACCAAACCTCTTGACAGCAAACGGTTTGAATTCCTTCGCCAAAACATTGGTGTCATCTCCATGGACTGATCTCCTCTTCTCTTCCTCCTTCCTTATGCATTTGCATCTAGTTTTATGCATGGTTTTGTCTTGTTTAACATGTTTTTGTTTGGTTAGTTTTTAGTTTTATTTTATTTTGTTTTTCATATAAAAAAATTGAAAAAAAAAAAAACAAAACAAAAACAAAAATAATGTGTGTGTGTGTTTGTGTACATTGGTACTTGTGTACCTTGGATGGCCATTAAAACAAAGTTTCTAAACTTTGTATCTTTTATAACTTAGATGAGCATCTCTATGCACAACTAAGCAAGTGAGTTTTGTGGCTCGTGTTTGTGATAAGTAAAGTTAAGTGATCTTTTGTACTTAACACTTGTATCACTCTTTTTTATAAGAATAACTAGAAAATCCTAAGAGAAAAGCATAAATAACTATCTTGCCACTGTTGCCCACCAATCATGAAATGATATCCATATGTTTCGGCATAGCAAAAGTGCAATGTCAAATGCTTAACATCATTGGGTATTTCTTTTCTCTCTTTTATATGCTCATGCATGGTTTGCTTAAAAGAAAAATATATGCAAAGAAAAATAAAAGCAAAAAGATCAAAATGCTATATATGATTGCAAGCATGTATTCTAGGAGATGTGGGAGTTATAGGATGTACCTCGAAGGTGATAGTCTCCATCAAACAGTTATGATTGTGTGTGAGTTAAAGTGATTTTCTCATAACTCAAATCGTCATAACATGTAGACACTTATGCAATCTTGTGATGTTTTTCACACACAACACGCAATATTCTTTGCTACTTTTGATACATGTGCAGGTACAATGTGAGTTGGTCATCACAAGGAATGAATGTGTTAATGTATGCTCACTAAATTGTCTTAACTTGTTTTTGAAATATAAAATTGGTTAGACTTGTTTAGTGTGTGTGTGTGTGTGTTTTGGGATCTATATGCTTACATTTTTCTTGATTGAAAGATGTTTTTGAGGGATTAAAATGTTGTTTGGATCCTTGGTTGAGTTGCATGTTTGATTGCATTCATGTCTGTGTTTTTCTCTTCTTGAAAAATTGTTTTTAAGCAATTTTGATAGCTCCTCGACACCTCTCGACACTTGGCTTATCTATCAAGCTCTTCAGCTTCTTTTTATCGCAATCTCGACAGCTTCTCGATAGCTCCTCGATTCATTGAGAAAGTTGTTGTGGACACCTCTAGACACCTACTCAATAGCTGCATCTGTCGGCCCTTTTAAATTACTGAGCTTCTATATATAAGGTCAACGCGATTCGGGTCTCACTTCTCTTGATCTCTCTCGATTCCTATTACCTCTTCACCTCCCTAAACCTCTCTCTCTCATTCCAAACTTCATCCTCAAGGATTTTTTGGCCTAGATCAAGTTTTTCTTCACTTAGTAAGGGTCCTAATCCTTTTTTTTTCACACATTTCATGCATTGACCTAACTTTTTGGGATTGTTTTGAAAATTTTGGGTTTTTTTCAAAATTGATGAAGTTATTGTGAAATTTTTAGGATGGGTTGTGTATTTTTGATCTTAAAACATCATGCATTGCATCTCATTTGCACTATAATAATGTTTCATGCATTCTTAGGTGTGTGTTTACTTTGTTGCAAACATGTGTGTTGGTAGGATTGGATTGGGCTAAACCCATGATGTTTTTACTATTGCATATCACATGCTCATGCATTTTCATGCATACGTACTTTACATTCTCTATATTCTTATATATTGAACTGCATTGGAACTTTTCTGATTGTCTCTTTTTCTATCCTTCTTTCGGTTAGTTGCGTCGTGGCACCTAAACGAAAATCTACTCCGTCCCAGAACCCTCTTCGTTCTGGGGCATCCACTTCTTCTAACCCCACTCCCTTTCATGTCTGGTTCCATGATGAGCAAACCTAAAAGGACTTCTCGGAGAACTTTTCTCGACGAGGTGTTCATTCAGAATGCCAAGTCATTTTGTCGGACTTCTCCGACACTGACCTACCCACTGTCATTCACAGTAGGTGTTGGGAGTCACTATGTGACGTCTCGGTCACTTGTCCATTCATGCTGATCTAGGAGTTCTACTCCAATATGCATGGATTTGATTATTCAGTACCTCTTTTTGTTACTCACGTTTGAAGTATGCGCATTGTGGTCACACCGGATATTGTATCCTATGTGCTCTATGTCCTGAGGGTAGAGCATCTTGACTACCCTGGTTGTGAGTGTCTGAGGATTGTGTCCAAAGACGAGCTTGTGTCCGCTTTTTGTGAATGTCCCTTTGATTGGGGCAAGCATCAATTTACTCCATGTTCGACCTTTGCTAAAGGTCCTAGGTTCATAAATATGGTTATGACTTTTGTTTTGCATCCTCTTTCTCACTATAACTCTATTACCGAGCCCCGTGCTCGATTTTTACTTTCTTTTTTAGAGCATCTCACTAAAGATTTTTCCTCTCATTTCATTCTTTCTATCATAGATGTCTATAGGGATACGGCGACCCATGATAAGCTTATTTTCCCTTCGGCTATCACAAGGATCTTCGCCATTTTTTTGTTCCCTTTCCCATTTCCAACCACTTCCTTGTTATGTGTGCCATTGACGCTGCTACTATTAAACGGAGCGAGGCGCAACTGCGTTCGAGGTGGTTCTGTACGACAGCTTCTCCCACTCCTTCTACTCCATCCACCTTTGCTCCCTCCTCTTCTGTGGGTGGTGTGGCTTTGGATGCGATCATGGCGCAGCTTTAGAGCATGGATGCTCGCCTTGACACTTTCACTAATGAGTTGTATCAAGTGAACACCTTTGTCGGCTGTATTGCGAAAAGACAGGCTTGCCTTGGTGGCTTTGTAAAGTCTCCCTCTCCTCCTCTCGAGGCATCCGAGGACAATGATGACTCTAACGACAATGACGATGGGGATGGAGATGCTAGCTCACCTAGCAATGACGAGATGTCTACTTAAGACTCTTACCCTTTGTCACTTGTAACAAAAATGAATAGTTTTGGATAAGAGAGTAGTCATTGGGAGGGTTAGCATAGGAGATTTTTGTTAGGGAGAGTGTGTGTTTTTTGAGGAATGTAGTGAGGACTTTATGTATCTTATTTCTTTTTTCTCCATTTCAGATACATTATATCTTGTATATTGGTCTTGTGACCATTTTGACATACATTGTACTTATATTTGGTTTATATATATTGATGTATGTTCTTTCACCTATCTCTCCATGTGTTGTTTCTTTCTTTATACTCATGTTTCTTATCTAATGTATGCAATCTTTTATTTCTGTTTCACACTAAGATGTCTTAATGAGTTTTATTTAAAGTGTTTCAGAAATACAAGTTTTTCAAGAGTTTGTGTTAGAATAGATTTTATTGTATTCAACAAGTGAGTATAAGTTGAGTGATTTATGACTTCTCTTATATCTCATTTATTTGTTGTGGTTTTGTCATGGATTGCCAAAAAGGGAGATTGTTAAGACATATGTGATTCATTGTTAGGAACATATATCACTATTTTATGTAGTTGGCTAATCCTTTGACAAGATGCACTTTACTTGTAATTGGGTAGATCTAGGATGTGTTTAATGCTTCAAAGAACCTTATTTCAAGTTCAAGTGTTAAAACCATACAAGTCTATCCAAGAATCGAGGAATAAAGTGCAAGATTTTAAAACTTTACAGCTAACTCAATAGCTAGCATTTATCGATGTTTAAAAGCTGCTGAAGCCCATGGCTCGACAGCTAACTCGATAGATAGGGTATTTGTCAACGTTTATGAAGTTCAGTTTTTTAGGACTATTTTTCGTCTAATCCGTGAGTATGTATTTAGGCTTTCTTTTCTCACAACCCAAAATATACATAATAATTATTTTAAGGGCCGTAAAAGGTGACACAAGTTGCACAAGAGCATAATTCCACAAGTGTGAAGAAAGTGTGACCGGAAACCTAGTTTGCCCTAGTTCTTGAAGAAACTGTTGTGTTTGTACACCGTAGGGTTTTGTGACCGAGCAAATTCATGATCTTCATCGTCTGGATGAACTAAAAAACTTTGCTGCCAACATCCTTCTCAAATTGATGATCAAGTCGCGTATTAGATTCACGCAATTGGTTAGTCACGTAGCCTTACATTGAAAATGAGAGATTGTCACTACAGAACAAGTCCAATTGGGTATTGGGGTAAGGATTCAATTGTAGGTTGGTATAAGGTACTGGGATTCCTTTTCTTGTAACCGCTTGTTTTGATAATAGTGGATTCTCAGGAGTGGTGACCTTAAAATCACCCGGTGAGGTTTTCTTCCCATGTAGGTTTTCTCCATTCGTAAACAAATCACCGTGTCAATTTATTTTCTGCTGCATACTTTAGTTATTGGTGATTAGTTTCTGGCACGTACAATTGCATGTTAATTTGATTAATTAATAAACTTGGCTAATTAATCAATTAATTCATCACAATGGGTCAATACGTTTTTGGCCTATCACTTTTAATTGTATCAATTTGGTCCCTAATGTTTTGTCAATTTAGTTTATGCTATTATATCTTAGATAAAAATTGCTGACATGACAAACGGCCAAAATAAAATATAAATTTATTGTCACATCAACAAAAGCTAATTTTTTATTTTGGCCATTAAACACATCATCAATTTTCATCCAAAAGATAACGGCATGAGCTAAACTGACACGAGACTGAAAGGTTAGGGACTAAATTGACACAATTGAACTATTATGGATCAAATTAAAATATAGTGTATAGAATAGGAACCAAATACGTAGTTTATACTTAAAATATTTTATAACCAAAAAAGTGTTAGCATTTAATCCACCCTCTCCAAACAAAACTTGTTTGCAATACAACTTATGATTTTACAAGATGTTGCAACAACCATGACACCAAAAATAAGTATGACATAAAATTCTATTAAAAAACCTCAAAATTTTTAGGAGTTTGGTTCCGTTGTTCCAATTTCTAGGCCCCATGGATTGGATCAAATAAGGTGTATAATTGTTTCAACATAATTAATTCGATCAAGGGTTCTGGATGGAATTTCAATCAACAAGCCTTAGAAAAATGACAATAGCATCATATCCTCAAACTATAGAATATATATATATATATATCAAACAATTCAACAATTCATTTGAGATCAAGCAATTGCTAATACTCTCATTAGTAAAGTATTGTGTAAAGGACCAAAGTGAGAAGCAATTTTATAGTCCCACATCGTCTAGAAAAGCACATAAAGATATGCTTATAAGAAGTAATCTTCCTTTAATGTGTACTTGAAATCCACTTATTATCAAAAATAAATAAAAATCAACGTAAACAACGTTTAAAGTACACAGTATTACAATCTCTCTCTGTCGTCAAGTGCAAACCACATCTATTACAATCTACCCAAACTTAACAAAGTCAAGTGCAAACCCAAAACCCAAACTTTCCAAAGTCAAGTGCAAACCCAAACTTTACAATGTATAGTAATACTATGGAAATGATACTCCCGCCTGAAATGGAATATTACTACCGAAATTACATTGTACTTACCTATTGCAAACCCAAACTTTACAAAGTCGTCAAGTGGACCTAGTGCAAACCCAAACTTTACAAGTGCAAACCAAGTTATACTATCCTCTATTATAACTATAAAAATGATACTCCCACACCACATCTATTACAATCTCTCTCTGCTCTCTGTTATTCTCTGTGGAAAGTGAGCCAACTTCACAATACTCCCACAATGAACTTGGAGAGAAGTAATAGGTACTATTTTCATTTTCTTCTTAAATATTTTCTTATCAGCTTATTAGTTATTTCCCACTGCTTGATGTTCTAGTCATAGTTGGCTTTTGGAGAGAAGTAATAGGTACTATTTTCTTTTTCTTCTTCAATATTTTCTTATCAGCTTATTAGTTATTTCCCACTGCTTGATGTTCTAGTCATAGTTGGCTTATTAGTTATTAGTTATTAGCCAAACCGGTAAACAGGTCATAGTTGGCTTGTGCCTAAGCCAATACAAGCCAACTTCCACAAAACGTTCATCGAGTTTTGAGGAAATGTGTGGATGCTGAGAAGGTATAGCTTGCAATCTGTGCATGGAGTGCCGGAATTATACGTTCGTTATCTCTTACTCTCAAAACTCCACTCCCTCGAAAACTTTTTCATCATGTCTTTTGGAGTTTGGACAAGGATTTTCTGCGGCAGTTGCTGCTGTCAGGACAGCAATTATAAAAATAAAAATAAAAACACGTGAGTTTCAAGAGAAAACGGCTGTTAACCGTTAACGTTAATGATTTGTTGCCGTTAACGTCAACGGCAACAAATCACACTCTCCCTCTCTTCAAAGCCCCTTCAACGCTTCTCTCTCTCATATCGTCCTCCTTTTTTCTCAGAAACTCCAGCCAAATAATAATAATAATAATAATATTGATGGGTATGGCATCCGCATCGGTCGGCGGCGGATAGAAGCGTTGTGAGCTTCAATGGAAGTTTGTGATTGCAGGTCTAGGCCTGTTAAGATATGTGGATTTCACTGAGGTTGGACTTGGATCCAAACCCAAACCCAAACCCAAACCTAAATCTCTGTGTTTGGGCATAAATAGCTCGCATTGATACTGATTTTCTTTATTTTTGTTTTCCAATTTAGAAATTTGTTTGTTACCTGGATTCTTTTTCTTTTTCTTTTTTTGTTTAATAATTGATATTCCATTTTCATTCTTAATCAGCATCAACTCAGATGTAGCCGTGAGCTCAACTAACAGATTTAAAACTTTTATTTTGAAAGCTTTTTATGTCACATTGAAGAGGTGGAGTTCTTGGTTTTATAGCTCTATTCCTTTGTTTTTCATTTTTTTTTAAAGATGATTGGATCAATTTTTTTTATAATAATTGATTTTTTAACTTTTGTTTTCTACGAGTTTCAGCTTAAAAACGGCTGCGATCAAAGTGGTGGAACTAATTTCTAAAGCACTTGTCTACCTACTGACAAGGTTAGTGTTCTCCTTAGTTTTTCAATTTTGCAAATTTGATTGTTATTTGCCTTTTAATTTTCTACAAGTTTCAACTTAAATTCGGCAGTTAATTTATAGAAGGTTTCAATTTTGGAAGCTTTTTATCACCTATTGAACAGATTTGGGTTCTTGTATAAATATGTTCTTCATGTACGTACTTATATGTGCTTGTATAGCTCATTGAACTTGGGGCTAATTTCTGGATATGCATAATTTGGGATTATTTAGATGGGTAATGATGAAGCATATTATTATGTCTATTATATTTATTAATATGTAATTGTTAAAATTATTAGTTGAAGTTGGAAGAAAAGTTTATTGTTAACTATTTGTGGCTGTATAATTGATTTTTTTTTTTTTTTTTTTTGGGCTGTCCATTTTCATTTGGGGTTTGTTTTTTTTTTTTTTTAGTATGTAAACTTTTCCAAAAAAGGGGGGGGGGCTTGGGCCCCCATTGGTTTTTAGCTCAAGCCCCCATAGTTTTTAGCTCAGCCCCCCTCACCTTAACCCAGTCAACCAGCCCAAAGGCAAGAGCCCATGAAAACCTTAAAAAAATAAAAAATAAAAATAAAAGAAGAAGAAAACCCAACTTTGACTTGAAGACTCCAAAACCAAACACCGAACAGAAAAGCCAAAAACAAAGGAAAAAAACAAAAAAGAAAAGAAAAGAAAGGGAGAGGCAAGAGATTGTACGCTGTGACGCCATCGCCCACCGCCTACGCCATGACGCCGTTGCTCAGCCCAACAAGCTGTCCACGCCCACGCCGAGACTAAGAGAGCTGTCCATGCTGCCACGTGAGATGTCGAGACCCATCTTGCCACTGCCCCCGGTTGCTTGATCTGCCCAGCCCAGCCTAGCTTCATTGCTCCACTGCTCTAGCCTTCACAGTTCACAGGTATTTAATCTATCATTTCCTTCAAAACCTAATAAAATGTTTTTAATGATGATTGGTGAACTGATGTTGGTAATTGTGAATTGAATCTATGTTGCCTGTGGTGTTTTTTTTTTTTTTTTTTTTTTTTTTTTTTGGCTTTGTGACACTCTTTCACTCTGTGTTTGTGACTCTCTCTCTTGTATTATATAGATAAGAGAGAGAGTAGAGTTTTTAGAGATTACTCAGCTTAGAGAACGTATTAGTGTAGACATTGTTTGACTATTTGTTCTTTGTTGATTGGTAGTTGGGCATAATAGGGACAAGTGACAGAGAGAAAAAAAAAAAAAAAAAAAAAAAAAAAAAAAAAAAAAAAAAAAAAAAAAAAACCCAACTTTGACTTGAAGACTCCAAAACCAAACGCCTGAACAGAAAAGCCAGAAACAAAGGGAAAAAACAAAAAAAGAAAAGAAAAGAAAGGGAGAGGCAAGAGACTGTATGCCATGACGCCACCGTCCACCGCCTACGCCGTGACACTGTTGCTCAGCCCAACAAGCTGTCCACGCCCACGCTGAGACTAAGAGAGCTGTCCATGCCGCCACGCAAGATGCCGAGACCCATCTTGTTGCCGCCCCCGGTTGCTCGATTTGCCCAACCCAGCCTAGCTTCGTTGCTCCACTGCTCCAGCCTTCACAGTTCACAGGTATTTAATCTATCATTTCCTTCAAAACCTAATAAAATGTTTGTGAATCTCAGAATCTAACAATCTGTGCTTGTGGACTTTTGGTGTTTGTGTTTTTACTGATGATTAATGAACTGATGTTGGTAATTGTGAATTGAATCTGTGCTGCCTGTGGTGTTTTTTTTTTTTTTTTTTTTTTTTTTTTTGGCTTTTTGGCTTTGTGACTCTTTCTCACTCTGTGTTTGTGACTCTCTCTCTTATATTAGAGAGAGAGAGAGAGAGAGAGAGAGAGAGAGTTTGTAGAGATTACTCAGCTTAGAGAACGTATTAGTGTAGACATTGTTTGACTGTTTGTTCTTTGTTGATTGGTAGTTGGGCATAATAGGGACAAGTGACTAAAAAAAAAAAGAGGATAAAGTTAAGAAAAGTTTTTGTTAATAGTGTAGAACAAATTTATAGTGTCGGTAGTGGGATTGGGTTAGTGGGTCAGTGCAACACAAAGACAAAGAGATAAATAAAGGCAGACCAAAGACAAAGAGAAAAAAACAAATCATAAATATAGAAAATTGTCACACAAATTTAAGAAAATAACAGTGATTCACTTGCGCCTATTGTTAACTCATAATGCTAAATTAAATAAATTTATAAATTAAAAAGAAGTGAGAAATATTAAATTTATAATTAAATGCATCATGCATATTACCTAGATTCTAGTATTTGTCTTTAGTTAGTAACAACAATCGTTTGTGAGATAATATATATGATTCTTATTTTATTTGTAGATCATGAAAAAAATCAACTACAATGCTTGATTTTTTAAAAGAAAATATTCAAATTCTTCCGAAGTCAATGTGGGATTGCCAACAACTAATGTTGCTATTCCAGTTCTAGAAAATATGGATGTGTATTTTGCTATTCCAATGATTTTTGGGTTTGTGTCTTGGTTGATAATTTATTAATACTAAATTGATGCGTATTTGAATTTTTTTTTTCCGCTTGTCTCTAGCCTCCCTAGCTTGAAATCATAGGTCCGTTCTTGTCTACGATCTAGATCGCAATTTTGGCAACCATGCATATAACTATACCTTCAAAACTAAATGATTTTCTACTTTAATTGAATTTCAAATAAAAGAGTAACTTTATAGCTAAAACATACAATGAATTGAGCAATAATTAAGAAACACAACTCAGGTAA